>NC_057797.1:518882486-518883241 GCF_018294505.1 Triticum aestivum | reverse complement strand
AGGTGGCTGGCCCACATGTCAGTGACCCAAAGGCAGTTGCCTTTAAGGCACCGAAGTAGCGTCCACCCCGACATGACCCTGGTTTGCCTGGTGTGCCTACATTTGAGAATGCAAATGAATCTTCTTTCATTTGCAAACGAATCTGTATGTATTACCATGCCCGTGTTTTCCTTGCAATAATTAGTCATTCGAAACGAGATACTCCATCTGTTCACTTTTGTAAGTCGTTTCAAACAACTTAAAATGAACTGTTTTGCACATTGTCTGAAATGTCTTCAAGGTCTTATAGAAGTGAACAGAGGGAGTACTATAAATTAATTAATGAGGAGTTATTTGAAAAAATATCGAAACGGTACCCACACTAACGTGGATTAGAGTGTGTGTCACATAATTAGTTATTTGAATTAGAGTGTGTGTCACGTAGTTAGTTATTTGAATTAGAGTGTGTGTCACGTAGCGATCTCCAATTCTAACGTGGATTTCGCATTTCACTGTATCCACGCTACTTTTTTAATACAAATTCATATGTATATGATGAACACCATGGTAGTGAGAAAACTTTTGGATGGATTCAAACATATGACCTACAAAATAGCACAACAAACTAAGTCAATGTCAACTTTTTGAAACTTAGTATGGCACGAATTCGAAATAATTACCCGTATGCCTGGTCCTCGGTTCAAATCTTACAATGTACACCGAATTGAAACATCGATATTAAGTCTCGTACTATGTACATTCAAATGTTGTTTTTA
>NC_057797.1:518789220-518882213 GCF_018294505.1 Triticum aestivum | reverse complement strand
ACCCTACATACTTCCTGTATCGGCCAATCTCCCTCTCCTAACCACCTTAGGAAGCTATCGGTTTCCAACACAAATTCATTCTTTCTCTCCATGTTTCGATCTCTTAGTCTCTCAACTACACATCAACCCCTTTTTCCACTCTGTTACCAAATGTATTTACCTCACACATCCGCCATTGTACCCCATGCCGATCTCTCTCTCCCCCCTCTCCCTCTCACCCTCTCGCGCTAAATACATGCATTGCCTATCTAGCCCCCCAACCTCTCATGCATGCGCACGCACGTTGTATATCTAGGTTACTCCCTCGAGACTATCTCACTCTTTCTTCCACACGGCGGGCCACACTCGCTCAATCTCGCTCTCTTTATCTGAGTCTCGTTTAACCTTGTTTTCTTTCACACACAAATGATATATCTCCCTGTTCGGGCCTCGATCGACATACTCTATACTCTCTCACGCAGATTGTCTATCTAGGTCAGTCCATCCAAGCCGCCACCACTCTTTCGACCTCATGGTAGGCCATGCTCACTCAATCTCTCTCTCTCTCTCTCTCTCTCTCTCTCTCTCTCCGTATGTCTCGATTGACCTCGCTCTTTCTCGGACAAAAACAATATATCACCATGTTGAGACCAATTCGACCTATTCACATTGTATACTCTCTCACGCACATCGTCTATCTAGGTCACTCTCTCCAACCCGTCTCACTCTTTCGATCGCATGGCGACCCTATGTGATTGGTTGACCTTGCTTCCTCTCACGCACAAAATATATCTACACGTCTATGACTGGATCATCTCTCAAGCTCTATCTTATAGCCCTCACCCTTGCCAAAAAGCTCAATCGGATAATATCGCTGGAGAGCATATATATTTGTTCAATGAATGTCGGACCACACTCACTTTGTCTCTCTATCTATATGTCTCTCGATTGAGCTTGCTTTCTCACACCGTATCTTCCACGCGTTGAAGCTACTACCTCTCCATCCCTCGCAAAGCCGGAGCTATTTACATTGCGAGGGGCACTCCAACCTTGGATTAATTTGTGTAGGCATATATTCCGGTCGGTTTAGATTATATTTTCGTAGCATTCGGCCCACAACTACTCCAATCACCGTAGTGGGTAATTAAGCTACGGGAGCACCTAATATGAGCACCGAGGAGCCGTTGGATCGCAGATGCAGTGGCACACACGAGGCCTGAATGTTTTATTTGCAAAAAAAACCTTTGGAGAGTTAGGAAATTGCACATAATTACGAAGACTACTCCCAAGCCATTGGATCTCACTTCCAACGGTGTAAAAACTCGTATCACCATAGTATCTAAGATGCGGGGTGGATGTGATATTCTATGCCGCTGTCATTTTTGTTCGTAAACTTGCAAAAAACGTGTAACTCGTGTCGTTACTTGTCTAACCGCGCAAAGTGTTTGTTCAAAAAAACCATCCTACACTGAAATATCGGAACAACACACGGGGGTCCCACTTGTCATTAGTCAAATTTGGACCTAAAACTAACAAATCTGAAAGACGAGATTCAAACTGGCAACCTGGACTACAAAGCGTAAGTCAATAGCCTGAAAAAACGAATGGTTGTCGGCTTTGTCCCATAACTTGATTTTATACAGTACTTGCGTTGAGTAGAGTAGAGGGAGTGCCTCGTCAACACGTGCATGACCGTTATCTCACTTACTGGTGGGTCCCAGTTCTGCAATCTCAATCTTTCTTCTCTCCATCATCTAACCTTTGCACGAGCACACACGAAGAGCGGCGCTAGCTTGCCGTGGTGTTATTACAACTAAAAAAAACTTGGAAAATAGAAAAATCGCCTAGAACAAGAGATGTTGTGGCTGGTCGAAACGGAGCTAACCACATCTATCCTCCGTGCCACGTTTGCATGATGAAGCTATGTGGCTAGTGGGGTGTTTTCAACCGACTGGCTGGGTCCCGAGGTCGAACAATAGGTACTCTACTACGTCTAATACAGTATATTTTTACACGCACATTTTTCCTCCGTGCCGAGACGTGGTACACCCTACCGCGCGGTTTCGGGATCCTCCCGGGTGGTGCACGCATATATTCTTCCTGACGTGGGACGCCCTACCGCATGTTTTCTGGGTCCTCCTCGGTCGTAGCGCCGAAGCAAGTAAATGAGTCGTCAAATCACGAAAGACCACCTTTCCTGCCGAGTACATCAGTGAAGCACGGTGGCTAGCTAGTTGGGCTAGTTCGACCGATTAGCTAGGCCGCCGCAACATTTGTTTTTTCACCCCTTTTTTTATCTACTTGCCGGCAGGTAAATTTAAATATCCACCGCGGCGTTGCTCTGGTGTTTGGGTGCGGCAGGATTTTTATTTTTTTGATTGACGGGAGCAGGCGCGGCAGGGTTTTTAATTTTTTTGATTGACAGGAGCAAGCGCGACAGCAATTAGTCACGATGACTCCGCCTGTACCCACTGCTCCCTGATATGAGAAGTGGTCGACTGGTGTTTTACCATGGTGAAAACCAAAAGATTCCCCACACCCTCCGCCTTCCCGTAGATTGCATTGCCTTTCAGCTGTTTCGCCCCCTTTGCTTCCTCTCCCCATTGCTTCTACCTGGTGCCATGGTGGCGCAGCAGATCACGGAGTCCGAGGTGAGGCTCCTAACACAGGAGCTCCATGCCAAGGATGCGGAGCTCAGGGCCAAGGACGTGGATTTCCGTGAGCTCAAGGAGGAGAGGAGTGCCATGCTCCTCCGTTATGTGCGGGAGTTCACGGAGCTTCAAAAGCGGCAGGCGTCCACCACAAAGATGCTTGAGGCGTCAGCGGCGTTGCTGCAGAAAGCGGGAGATACGATAGGCCGTCAGGGGAGCCCGCTGGAGCGCAAGCGGGCCGATCGTGATGAGGTCCAGGATCGCCTCAGCCACTTGGTGAACCAAGTTACCACTCACGTGTTGTGGCTGCGCGATGCCTACCGTCGTGCCAGCGCGACGATGCCGGCCGGCAGGCTAAACCCTCTACATGGGCATGTCCATGTCTCGGTGCAACATGACCGTTGGATCAAACTCAGACAGTGCAGATCAGTCACTGTAGCACAAAGCGTGTGGGTGTGTTTGGTTGCATTCTCATCTCAATATAGTTGTTTCCTCTTCGTGTATTTTTGTCAACCTACTAGTGTGGACTCATGCACCCTTCATGCACTCTGCCAAACACCCAAAAGTGGGTCGAGAAGGGAACTTTTGCTCCCATCCCGTGTACCCTTCATACACCCTGCCTAACATTATTTGTGCTTCATGTGGTTCATGTTTCATGGAGTATTGTAGCACCGTACTCTCCGTGCGCTGTGGACCTAGTTCTGTTAACATTGATCTCACCGTCCATTCTCGACCGGACAGTTGAAAAAGCGGTACTATGTTACATATAGGAGTAGTTGACATGCGCATAACATCATTTGTTATCGTCATATCTTACTACACTAGCAACAAGATTGTGTAGTACTGACATATGAACCACTGCACATGCCTAGTAGTAGGAGCACTGTGTATGTTCAAGTGGCTGCCGTGTTTCGCACTCCTCCATCGTAAGAGTGGAAACGCTTGCTGTAATCATTTTTCTTCTTCTGAAAAACAGTGGACACGCTCTACCGTGTGGATCCTCCTCCAGCCATGCACTAAATTACTCACTTTCCCCGACATGTGGGACAGCCAGCATCGGGGTCCACCAACCATGCACTAAATTACTCCGTAGTAGAGTGACGGTAGACTACCCCGATCGAAGCGCCGCAGTAATGCCCAATGATCCGTCAAATCACAAAACCCCCTCCTTTCCAGCAATAAGTTGGACGGCGAAGCAACCATCATTTCACTCTTCTCTCTCAGCTTCTTCTCTACCCAACCCTCACTTCTGCCTCATTTTTTTCCTCATTTCTTCAAGAAAACCCCGACCTGCTTCTGCCATTGTTCTTCTCTCCCAAAGAAGGAAAGGTGAGCGCATCAATGGTGTTGGTTCTGGCCAAGGCCCGGTCTTGCAACCCCGAGATTGATCCTATAACTCCCTCTCTTTTCTTCTTTTGGGTTTGTGATTATGGTTTCTTTTCTTTTATTTCTATTTGACAGTTTCTTGATGGACGCTGGAGCACCGGCCGAAGAAATGTCTATGGCTCTGGCCAAAACCGTCGAGGCTCATGGTACGAAGAAGCGCAAGCACCCCGCCGAGACTACCGCAGACAAGCTCAAAGCCATCGCCCTGTCCAAGCCCCCCTCTCCGGGATCCCTCATTAAGCAAGTCCAGGTAATATCTCTTCTTGACGATCTTTTTCTCGATCTTGATTGTGTTTTTTCATCTAACACGCAGGACTAGTACTAGTAGTACAACTTTCTGGGTGATCTTGCATGTGATTTTTGTGTGCCAAATGACGGTTCCAAATTCCTCTTTTGACCAAAACATGCGAGAGGTTGACACTAATTTCTTATAGATTACTTTCAACTACTCCCTCTATCCCAAATTTCTTGTCTTAGATTTGTCTAGATACGGATGTATCTAATACTAAAATGTGACTTGATACATCCGTATCTAGACAAATCTAAGACAAGAATTTTGGGACGGAGGGAGTACTTTATGAACATCAATGCTACCTTTTAAGAGGGTATATTTGCCTAGGTAACTTGTGTTATGGATATTGCATGTAATCCCTCTGCTCTCATGCCTTTGAAGACATGTTCTAGTGTCTTTGTTCACTCATTTCTGTGCGTATATGTAGTCATATATGGAGTATAATATCGAAAATCATCTTATATTTCTGAACGGAGGTAGTAATAAAATATGGTTTCTGTTTGAATTAGAACCAGATCCGCGGTGGAGATGAAGTTCTCAAAGTCATGCCGTGTGAACTGGAAGACCTGATGATGAGTTCTACTGCTGAACTATCCAGCTGCTGTGTCCTTGTCGCCACGTGTCCTGAACTAGTGTTTTCCTGTAGCATTGTTGTTAGGCGTGTTCTCGAGGCTGTACTTGACCACAACAATTTCCTGGCTGTGCCTTCGATTACGAAGGGTGTGGTTCTTGTAAAGCTTCCCAACAAATCTGATGCGACATGTCTTCATCATCATGTTTATGAGTGGAAAGACCACTCTGTTAGGTTCTCTAAGGTTGACAAGATGGTGATGGTGCATGTAGACATCTCACACGAAGTGCATGGCCTAGTCAGTTATGCGGGGTTCATCCTGTAGGTGGGTGGCAAAAAATAGTCTGTAGAGTTTAGTTAGTGCAACTTTGCTTGTCTGTAGTAAGTACTATTATTCAGTACTTGATTTGTGTTTGTGAACCCTGTATTGTTTATTAGTACTGCCGCTTTTGGTGTGTGGTCAGTCCTGAGAACGGTCTATGTTAATGTCTGTCCACTCAATTCAGTCTGTATATTTTGAAGTATCCATATCATATTTTTTGTGAGAACGGTCTATCAATTATGGTTACACTCCAATATCTGTATGCATTGCAGGGTTTATGGCACCCACCAGGATTTCCAGCCCCATGGATGTTCGGTCCATACGATTTGTCACGACCTTTGGACTGTCCTGCTTGTGGGAGTAGGCGGGGCCCCTGCATGCCACGCGTAGTTGAACGATCAATCTTCTGTTTAGTACTTCAACATAGTGATTTCCTGGTAAGGATTCACTCGTGTCACATCAAGTAAATCTTATTGATTTACTGTCTAAATCTTATTGATTTAATGTCATCTTTTCTTTCTTTTCCTGCAATTTTACGATGCAGGTTTTTCCATGAGACATTCATCACAGAATAAACCGCTTGGTTTGCTCTACGATGGCTATTTTTGCAGGTTTCACTTCTTATGTCGTGTCAGTAACAAAAGCACTGTCCATCACTTATATTACTGGAAAAAATTGGACCAGTCTGTTGTCTGAGTACAAGCTGAATCCCTATAATGAAATGCAGTTTGGTTTAACAAAAATGCCACAATTAGTCCTTCTCGCGTTTAAAAGAAATGAAGAAAAAGATTGGATCACGGTCATGGATCCTAGTCAAGTTAGAAAGCTGATCATAGCAGACCAGACACGATCGATGTTGTCTCGCATAGATCAAGCACCAACAGTTGCTCTAGCACTGACAGCGGCAGTAGCTCAGTCTGATCCAACTGAGGATTGGGCACCGACCGTGTCAGCGGATCAGTCTGATCTACTCGAGGATCGGGCATCCACACCAGCACCTGCTCCGACACCGGCACCAACTCTACAAGGAGCACCATCTCCGGCAGCAGCAGCGGCTTCGGCACCTGCACCAACACTTGCACTTGCATCTGCTCCGGCCCGTGCAGTTGCACCGGCAATAGACTGGGTTGTAGTTCGCACTTCATATACCAAAGTCCTTACAAAAACCGACATGTCCACCTTCTTGGTAAGCATGGGCCGCCCAAGTGCTTCGTTCTTTTTTCTTCCATGTTGTTTCACATGATTCACTGTGTTGATCTAACTGTTTGGGTATGTCTTCTTGTTTGCAAACAGAGAATTCCTAGAGCAATGAGGGAGTCGTTCAACAATCCGAGTGACCGCGGCCAAGTTTCTCTTACCATGCGCAGCCTTGGTGTGAATGAACCTGCTCAATATATCGTAAGTAGAAAGGATGGTCACATGATGTTTGATGCGAAAGGATGGTCAAGGTTCAAATATAAATCATATCTTGCGGTAGGGGATGATGTCAAAATCGAACTTTCTCGGCAAAGAGAGCTGGTCCAAATCAACTTTGAAATTCTTCAGTAGCAGCACGCAACTGCCTAACTGATCTATCCTCCGAGAGATTTTGATGTAATAATCTAGCATGGTGAAACAAGTGTCCTATGTGTATAAGTAGTACGATAGTATTATTTATCACATGGTATATCATTGATAGAATTGCAACTCTGATTGCTGGTTAGGAACTGTCGTTCGATTTCATTCCAACAGCTGCCGTGCTTTATTCAATTTTGTGTATTCGCCTTGCGACAACATCTAAAACCAGCATCGTACCGATCGCTTGCAATATGAAAAGCGCTAAGGTAGAACACATGGGCCCCCAAACATGCAGGGTCGGCCTGCGGCCCAAAGTCTAGAACCTGGTTTCGAGAAGCACTAGCTCAGTGCAGAAGTGGCGTTCTCCTCCTGCTGTGGGTTGGGCGAAGATGAATGTTGATGTTGTGTTATCTCGCAATGGTGAAAGGGGAGCCCTGGCAGTTGTGAGCCAGGATCATACAGGCTTCTTCCTTGGAGCACCGGCACTGGTGTGCGAAAGTGTTACTGATCCAGAGATCCTAGAGGCAATGGCATGTTGCGAGGGGCTATCTCTGGCTCTTGACTTAAGCCTGCAACAAGTTCAGATTAGCACCGATTGTTTAGCAACAGTCAAGCATATCGGAGAGGCATACTTGGGGCCCAGAAAAGTTATTATGGACGAGATCAAGATGAAGAAGAATATGTTCCAAACCATGGAGATCATACATGAAAAACGTGAGTGTAATGTTGAAGCGCATGTGCTCGCAAAAGCTGCTACTTCTTTGCCCTGTGGTCGCCATCTTTGGCTCACAGGAACCCCTGAAATTATTTGTATACCTATGATTGTTAATTTTCAATAAAGAAGCTTTTATCCCTCAAAAAAAACATCTGAGTATTATATTCTCAGCTGAACCCCCATAATGCATGTGCGATGCAGAGGGAGTATTTTTCTCGGCAAGGTGAGCCTGTGATATAAAGGATTTGTATATTTCTTTACAGAGGGAGTATCTCTCTGTCAAAGTATATATTTATGTGTAACTAGTTACTCCTGTCTTTCTACTTCCTTTCGCTGATATGTGGGGCAACCGGCAACGGGGTCCACGTGCCATATGCACAAATTAGAGTGCACAACTTCACGTAGACACACCCCGGTCGTAGCGCCGCAGTAATGCCCAATGAGGCGTCAAATCACAACCCCCCTTTCCAGCTTTAGCAGTTAGCTAGATGGACGAAGCGGCAATATTTCACTGGACCTGAATCCCTTTCTCCCTCGTCTGCTTGTTCAAAGAAAACCCCTTCTCGACGATTGCATAGGGTTTTCTCATGGAGAACCAGGTATGAATTCTTCATCCATCCCCGATAAACCCAAGTCCCTTGGTCGCAGGTAATCCTAGGATGGCAGCCGCCGCCGTTCATGCATTTTTCTTCCTACTGAATCTAGTGTGTTTCATTTGCAGTGCCCAAAGTGCGAGTACCCTACAGGTTTCTGCGCCCTCGGCGAGACGCCACACTTGTTCCTTCTCATCCTAACACAGCATTTTGAAATGTGCACAGTATGTTCCTAGAATCCTCTTTTATATTTGGGAGGGTGGGTTTTTTTTGAACATGTTGTGTTCTCATATTATTTTTCCTGCAGTGTATTATTTTCTCTGCCAGAACACATGTACTCAAGGTGCTCGGCCTTGCCATAACTGAATACACTAGTTTAATGGTCACAGTGAAGACAAGCCATGGATATAAGTTCCGAGTTGGGTTCATGAACCAAGAAGATCGCTGCTTTTTTTATGGGCGAACTTGGATAAACTTTCTCAAGTGTTACAGACTGAAAGTTGGCGCACGAAAGTTGATGGAAATAGCAGAACCTGGTCTCATCTTCACTTTGATCTTCCACCCCAACGTCGTTCCAATTGTTCATCCATGTTAGTTTTGTATCTAGTTCTTGCTTGTTGCCTTGATTACTTCTTAATCCACCTATTCTGTCTAACTAATCACAATTTAACTTTAGAAGTAGCAACGAATCTCTCACGAAGATGCTACTTCTAACTAATATTTTTTTATAATTGGTGGCACGTGTAGGTTTTTTCAGAGTAAAGCAGTCTGCTCGTTTGTTACTCTGTAATAACTCGGTTGTTACTAATGGCACTGAAGTTGACTGGATCGACATCCACAAGTTCCTACACTTTATTGATCGTCTTGAGGTCCTTGTGGGGCGTTTCAATGGTGGAAGGCCACGTGGGATATGTGTGCCACCGCTGCACTCATTGAACAGGTCCAACTGTGTCGAGAAACTTATTGTACGAGCTGTTTTCTATTATATATGTTGTTCATAAACTATTGCTTATACACAGTTTTACAGCTGTGATCTTCTTGAAACGGGAACTACCGAGTTCTATTGTTCCTATACAGATGCCTGACCATGGTCGGGTCAGACTTGCGCTTGGTCACAACATGATGTTTATGTCGACCTACTCAATTCCCCTTGGAGGTGAAAAGATACTTATTCATGGGTGGTCTCAAATAATGAAGGCCCGTCCATCTTGGAGAATAGGACAGAAGATTATGTTCATGCTTTTCCATGGCTCTAAAGCGAATATCCTGTTTATTGACCACGTTGCGAGATGAAGCCGCTTTCAGAAGGTTGTGGATGCGCGGGGTGGCGCCTGGGCCTTGTCCTGGGGCTTGGCGGCCTCACCCTTGGTTAACTGTAGGCGAAGTAGCACTGTTCGAGGCGTGCTTTGTACGGTTGAACCTGTATAAGTACTCATACAGCTTTCAGCTTTGGTTGTTAAGTGCCCCTGCTGGTTTCAGTTAAGGTTGTTAAGTACTACAGTCTGTCGTGTTTCTTCAGTCCTGTCTTCCTCCAGCCGCCAAAACCAAACCAGCACCGGCGGGGCCGCCTGCTTCCGCCTCCCACGGCTGGCTGCGCCTCAGTGCACGCATCGCCACCCCACCGTCTCCTAAATCGTTAACGCCGACGTCCTCCGCGCGCTTTGGTGCGCTCGCCGCGGCGCCGCCCTCTCGCGTTGTCAACATGGTCAACAAACAATAGGAATCGGCAGAAGTACGTGGAGAGGATGACAGTAGGGGCCCAGCATGTCAGCGTATGGAAAAATAAAATGCTTCCTCCTAGTGTTTTCCTGACATCTGGGACCCACGACATTGGGAGCGTATATATTCCATAGACAAGAGAACAGCACAAGATCGGCTGACACCTGGGACGTAGCTACTCGAGCAGTACTTTTTTTGTTTGGTATTGTTGAGACGGAGCAGGGTTTGAACTGGGTTGTGGCCCGTCTAGCCCAGGCTTATATTTTATGTTCACCATGTGACCAGCCCAGCTATTTTTTCTTTGTGAAAATGAGCCCAGTTTATTTTTTCTGAAGAATACCCAATCCAGGCCTACTTGTTTTTCTACGCCCTGATGGGCTGCAACTCTTTCAAGACGCCTGCAAATCTTGAAAGTAATATGAAATGGGTTGTAAATATAAAAACAGATGACGAATTGGCAATTACTTTATAATTTCTGAATTTTATTACATTTTCAGATTCCTATTTCACTGGGCATTAACCTAATTTAATTATATCTTCAAAGTACTTTAAATCTGGCTAGACATTTCGGTATTAAAAATAGTTTGGAACCCACAGAAATATGCGAAATTGGCCCTAGCCAACCAAAAAAATGACTGCAATAAATTGCATAAGAAGTTGCCATGAGCTATATATAAATTATTAAAAAAAGAGGGAGTGGCCTGACTTGTGGGCCTGTTTAGTTGACGCGTATGCAAGATTTTTTTAGTTATTATATATGTCAACAAACCATTCTAGCAGATGTAACCAGTGGATGTCAATCAAACGGCCGTCGTGTTTCTTCAATCTCTGGTCTTCTTGCTCCAGCCGCCAAAGCAGCGCCGGCGGGACCGCCTACTCCTGCCTCCCGTGGCCGGCTGTGCTGCCGTGTAGGCCTCAGCGCCCCCTACTACTCCCACCGCTGGCCAGGGCATCCCTCTACTCACCCACACTCCCTGTTATTCTGCGGCGACGGCAGCCTCACACCGCAACCGAACCGGTGAATGGTCATACTCCTCTCCGCGTGGGCATCCACTGCCGCGTTTTCCCCGGCTCCGCGTCGTCCCCTTCCTATGACTCGCCGTCGTCCACTGCCATGGTGCTCTCGGTGCGGCGTGGTCAATGTGGTCAACGACCAACTTCCATCGGAACAGTACTGTATGTGGAGAGGCTCACAGCTCGGTCCACGGCAGCCGCAAGGAAGTGCAAAATAATTATTCCTCCACCTGACAGCGGGGACCCACCGGACGGGTCACCAGTATTTTGCGAAAAAAATCATTTCCCCCTGACTGCTGGGACCCACCGGACGGGCCACCGTATTTCGCGAAAAAAACGTTCCCCCCGCTGTCAGCTCGGACCCACCGGAAGTGCCTCCTTATTACACACAAAAAAATGAATACTCCCCCGCCTAGCTGGGACCCACCTTGGTGGGAGGCTGACTTGGGGGCCTACTAAGTTGACGGGGACGAAGGGCTTTGTCAACTGAGTCAATATGAACGATTCTAGCTCTAGTGACCATACGATATCCATCCAACGACCGTAGTGCTTCTTCAACCTCTAGTCTTCTTGCTCTAGCCGCCCAAAGCAGCGCCGGTCGTGCCGCATGCTCCTGCCTCCCGTGGCCGGCTGTGCTGCCACGGAGGCCTCACCGCCCCTACTATTCCCACCGTTGGCCAGGCCCTGCGGCGACGACAGCCTCACACCGTAGCCGAACCAGTGAGCCCTCTACTCCTCTCCGCGCGGGCTTCCACTGCCGCGTCTTCCTCGGCTCCGCGTCGTCCCCTTCCTAGGCCTCGCCGTCGTCCACCGCCGTGGTGCTCTCGGCGTGGCATGGTCAATGTGGTTAATGACCGACTTCCATCGGAAGAGTACTGTGCGTGGAGACGCTGACAGCTGGGTCCATGGCCGCAGCAAGGAAGTGCCTCATTACGCGCAAAATAATTATTCCTCCACCTGATAGCGGGGACCCACCGGACAGGCCACCGTATTTTGTGAAAAAAACGTTTGCCCCTGACTGCTGGGACCCACTAGATACATCTTCGCATGCAAGGAAGTGCCTGACAGTCGGGACCCACCTGGTCGAAGCGTATGTAGCATTGTCATTCTGGTCGTGAACGTGTACGTACATATATACTGGTCGATGTAGAGGCATGCACGTGTCGTAGTAGAGGCGCGCACGTAGCATGTACACATATGTACAGCGGCCAGGGTGCAAGAAAGAAAATACGGCCACGTATGTGTACATACGGGCGGGGTCTCGAACGCCTACTCGCGCATACGTACGGCCAGGGCTCGTGTACATGGCTAGGTCGGAACGGAGAAACAATGTCATCGTCGTGTTCATGGGGAGGCAACGGAATGCGTCGTGTTCATCGGGAGGCCTTGGACGGAACAAGCGATGGAAACGAGGCCTGGTGTACCGCAAAACGGAGGAAACGGCGTTGTGTTTGACTGGCCACGTTCAAAACGGGATCCTGTTCATCGGGACGGGTCTGGCGTACCGCAAAACGGAGGAAACGGACCTCCTACGGTCGAAACGGGGGTCCTGTTGATCGGGAGGGGTGTGGCGTTCCGCAAAACGGACGAAACGGACTTGTGCTGGAGTGCTACGGTTGAAACGAGGGTCCTGTTCATCGGGAGGGGTGTGGCGTACCGCAAAACGGGACTCCACGGGATACTGTTCATCTCCACCGTCGACCCCCTCCAGCCTCCACGAGCTACTGTTCATCCACCGTCGACCTCCTCCAGCCTCCACCTGTGACTGTTCATCCACGGGCTCCTGTTCATCCAGCCTCCACCACGCGCTACTCCACCGGCTACTGCTCAACCACCCCTCTCCATGGGCTCCTGTTCAACCACCCCTCCACGGGCTACTGTTCATCCCGCCCTCCACCATCTACTGTTCATCCTGCCCTCCACGGGGTGGTCCTGTTCATCCAGCCCTCCATGGGGTCCTGTTCATCCAGCCCCAACCGGCTCGATCGATCGGGGTCCTGTTCATCCAGAAGCAACACCACGGGGTCCTATTCATCCACCCCCACCGGGAACTTTTCATCCACCCCCCCTCCCCGCACAACGCTCACTCTTCATCCATAGGCAGCATCGATCGGCTTCAGTTAGCAGCAGTAGCGAAGGAATCGCTCGATCGGGTTCAGTTAACAGCCATCGATCGATCGCTCGGGTTGAGTAACACGTAGCTTGCAGTGCAATCGCTCGGGTTCAGTTAGAGCCCAACGCCTCGCTCGGGTTCAGTTAGAGCCAACGCCTTGCACACACGCGCGTATGTGTACGAGAGAAACGCGCATCACTCGGGCCCCGACCTCCCACCGTAACCGGGAACTCCCCGAAATTTTCCTCCCCCTCGCTTCTACCACGGTTTTTTCCGTCATGGACGACCCAAAGAATGTCATGCAGTTGCGTCTCCGGCCCGCCCAGGATGAAAAGCCCATTTTCTGTCATGATTTTTGTCATAGAAGTAGGAGCCCACCACATCTATGATGATACCGGGTTTTTTCACAACTATCGTCATAGAAGTGTCATATGTATGACAGAAAAAAAATTTGTTCGGCCCAAAATGTCACAAATGTGTCTTTTTTTGTAGTGGCGGCTGTGCCTCCCTCCGCAGAGCAAGGAGGCAACATCGCCCGTGTCTCCCCAGCCCGGCCGTCCTTGCGGGGCCAAGACAAGCATCGCCGCGTGGAGTCAACCCCCATGGCCCCGCTGGCTCCGAAGGTGCCGATACTTGACGTGGCTGATGAGGTCCTAGCTGCTCCAGAACCCCCGGTCTCCCAAGCCCTGGTGATGATATCGCTTCCTCCTACTGTTGCATCTCCACTTCCCGATCCTTCTGCTCCTGCTGCCGTCTTGGAGCGTGCCCTTTCAGAGATGACCCAACTGCAGGCGGATCTCCTGAACGTTGATCTGCACCTGGTGGCCGGGAGTCTGGAGTTGGCATCCGGCTGGCTTCATTCTGACCTGGCGGTATGCACCGCGCTGGGCCGGGCTGTTGCGTCTTCCGAGAGGGAGAAGCAAGATGCCGCCGGCGCTGCAGCCGATCGTGAGGCGGCGCAGAAAGACGTTGATGTCTACTACACAACCTTCTTCTTGTAGACGTTGTTGGGCCTCCAAGTGCAAAGGTTTGTAGGACAGTAGCAAATTTCCCTCAAGTGGATGACCTAAGGTTTATCAATCCGTAGGAGGCATAGGATGAAGATGGTCTCTCTCAAGCAACCCTGCAACCAAATAACAAAGAGTCTCTTGTGTCCGCAACACACCCAATACAATGGTAAATTGTATAGGTGCACTAGTTCAGCGAAGAGATGGTGATACAAGTGGTATATGGATGGTAGATAAAGGTATTTGTAATCTGAAAATATAAAAACAGCAAGGTAACTAATGATAAAAGTGAGCATAAACGGTATTGCAATGCGTTGAAACAAGGCCTAGGGTTCATACTTTCACTAGTGCAAGTTCCGTCAACAATACTAACATAATTGGATCACATAACTATCCCTCAACATGTAACAAAGAGTCACTAAAAAGTCACTAATAGCGGAGAACAAACAAAGAGATTATGGTAGGGTACGAAACCACCTCAAAGTTATTCTTTCCAATCAATCCATTGGGCTATTCCTATAAGTGTCACAAACAGCCCTAGAGTTCGTACTAGAATAACACCTTAAGACACAAATCAACCAAAACCCTAATGTCACCTAGATACTCCAATGTCACCTCAAGTATCCGTGGGTATGATTATACGATATGCATCACACAATCTCAGATTCATCTATTCAACCAACACAAAGGACCTCAAAGAGTGCCCCAAAGTTCTACCGGAGAATCACGACGAAAACGTGTGCCAACCCCTATGCATAGGTTCATGGGCGGAACCCGCAAGTTGATCACCAAAACATACATCAAGTGAATCACGTGGTATCCCATTGTCACCACAGATACGCACGGCAAGACATACATCAAGTGTTCTCAAATCTTTAAAGACTCAATCCGATAAGATAACTTCAAAGGGGAAACTCAATTCATTACAAGAGAGTAGAGGGGGAGGAGAAACATAAGATCCAACTGTAATAGCAAAGCTCGCGATACATCAAGATCGTGCCAAATCAAGAACACAAGAGAGAGAGAGAGAGAGAGAGAGAGAGAGATCAAACACATAGCTACTGGTACATACCCTCAGCCCCGAGGGTGGACTACTCCCTCCTCGTCATGGAGAGCACTGGGATGATGAAGATGGCCACCGGAGAGGGATTGCCCCCTCCGGCAAGGTGCCGGAACGGGTCTAGATTGGCTTTCGGTGGCTACGGAGGCTTCTGGCAGCGAAACTCCCGATCTATTGTGCTCCTCGATAGTTTTAGGGTACGTGGGTATATATGGGTGAAAGAGATACGTCATGGGAGCCACGAGGGGCCCACGAGGGTGGAGGGCACGTCCTAAGGGGGTGGGCACGCCCCCCTGCCTCGTGGCTCCCTCGTTCCTTTCTTGACGCGCACTCCAAGTTTTTCCGGTAGCTTTCCTTCCAAAAGTAACTTCTCCAGATGGTTTCATTCCGTTTCGACTCCGTTTGATATTCCTTTTCTTCGAAACACTGAAATACGCAAAAAAAAGCAATTCTGGGCTAGGCCTCCGGTTAATAGGTTAGTCCCAAAAATAATATAAAAGTGGATAATAAATCCCAATATTGTCCAAAACAGTAGATAATATAGCATGGAGCAATCAAAATTATAGATACGTTGGAGACGTATGAAGCATCCCCAAGCTTAATTCCTGCTCGTCCTCGAGTAGGTAAATGATAAAAACAGAATTTTTGATGCGGAGTGCTACTTGGCATAATTTCAATGTAATTCTTCTTAATTGTGGCATGAATATTCAGATCCGAAACATTCAAGACAAAAGTTCATATTGACATAAAACCAATAATAATTCAAGCATACTAACTAAGCAATTATGTCCTCTCAAAATAACATGGCCAAAGAAAGTTCATTCCTACAAAATCATATAGTTTAGTCATGCTCCATTTTCGTCACACAAGAATGCTCTCATCATGCACAACCCCGATGACAAGCCAAGCAATTGTTTCATACTTTAGTAATCTCAAACCTATAAACTTTCACGCAATACATGAGCGCGAGCCATGGATATAGCACTATGTGTGGAATATAATATAATGAGGGGGGTTATGTGGAGAAGACAAAAAGGAGAAAGTCTCACATCAACGAGGCTAATCAATGGGCTATGGAGATGCCCATCGATTGATGTTAATGCAAGGAGTAGGGATTACCATGCAACGGATGCACTAGAGCTATAAATGTATGAAAGCTCAACAAAAGAAACTAGTGGGTGTGCATCCAACTTGCTTGCTCACGAAGACCTAGGGCACTTGAGGAGGCCCATTGTTGAAATATACAAGCCAAGTTCTATAATGAAAAATTCCCACTAGTATATGAAAGTGATAACATGAGAGACTCTCTATGATGAAGATCATGGTGCTACATTGAAGCACAAGTGTGGCAAAGGATAGTAACATTGTCCCTTCTATCTTTTTCTCTCATTTTTTTCTTTGGCCTTTCTCTTTTTTTGGGCCTTCTCTTTTTATGGCCTTTCTGCTTTTTTTATTCCTCACTTGGGACAATGCTCTAAAAAATGATGATCATCACACTTCTATTTATCTACAACTCAATGATTACAACTCAATACTAGAACAAATATGACTCTATATGAATGCCCCCGGCGGTTGTCGGGGAAACTGATCCACGAACACCTATGGGGCCGGCGACCGGGCCCCTTTCGGTTCGGCGGGGGGCGGAGATCGCACGGAGAGCAGATCGAGGCGAAGCACACGAGCAGTTTACCCAGCTTCGGAGCTCTCCGGGGAGATAACACTCCTACTGCTGCTTGTCTGGTTGTATTATGTTCTTGCTCCAGAGAGAGAGCGTAGTGTTTTCTGGCTCACGAATGAATCGAACCGGAGCCCTGTCTAGCCTAACGTCGCGAACCCCTCTACATTGCACATGGGCCTCCTTTTATACGCTAAAGGGGTCACCGACAGGTGGCAACGCAGAGAAGGGTACAAATCTAAAAAGCGAGGTGGTTGGTACAGTTACTTGTACAGTGCACCCTACCTAACCCTGACGGCAGGGGACAAGGGCATTAAATGCCCGTCTGAGTCGCCCAAACAGTGCAAAAAAGGACTGTTAGGGGCGCCACCGTTCGCCACGATGGCGATCTTGTCAGCTTCGCATGCCGCTGCGCACCGCTGGCTGCACAGCCTCCCGCCACGTGCGCCTGGAGAGGCCCCCAGAGCGACACGTTGGTGGATGCGCTGGAGCGTGGGCACAGAGTGGCCGCCTGCCGCAGCAAGCGCCTTGCCGCTGCTGTTACCTTGCCGGTCCCGGAAGCTTGTCGCTCACCGGGCCTCGAGGTACCTTGGTTGGTCTTCCCGGCAAGCTCCTCTTGCCGGGGCCTTGTTGCCTTGCCGGAGCGCGTGGCGCGTCGCGACAAGTTCCTTGGAGTGCCTTGGTTGGCCTTCCCGGCAAGCTCCTCTTGTCGGGGCCTTGTCTCCTGAGCTTAAATACTTTGCTCTTGAATGGCTCCAAGGGAACCACGGAGGATCTTGGCGTTGGCCTGGAAAGCCTCGCCGTGGGGTGCTGCAACTGCCCGTGCACAAGTTCGGGGTACTAGGGTACCCCTATTCTAGTACACCGACAGGAGCCCCCGGGCCTGGGCCAGACACGGTGCCGAGCGCTATTGGGCCAGGCCCAAGACAGGGCACGGGCACACGCGGACTGGGCCACGCCGAATCCTGCTCCGTATCCACCGCGCTCTCCCCTAATGGCACGCGTTGAATGCGACGTCGTGGGAGAGATCGTGGGTGGTTCTTTATTCGGAAGGGCGAAACGTCCGCCCGGTCCCTCTTTATAAGCAGAGGAAACAGGGGCAGTTCGTTTCCCCTCGCTGGTTGCTACTACTCCATTTTCACGAACCTCCGCCGCTCCCCCCTTCTTCTCGAAGCCGAGAGAGCAGCGCTCCGCCCCCCATTGCCACCAGCATCACCAACGCTGTCGACCTACCTCACCACCTCCGCCATGGCTCCGAAAGCCGACAAGGGAAAGGGCGTGAAGTCGGCCGAGGCGCAGCGGCTCGCGGCGCTGCGGAAGGAGCGGGCGATCTTCTCCCCCCAGCTCGGCGTGCAGGAGCTGAGGGATTACTTCTACCTCTTTTGGGCGACGGAGATGCGTGCGCATCCGCGCACGAGGGTACTCCCGGCCGCTGCTTCGGAGCTGGCTCCAAACGGGTACCCATTCTTCGCGCTATTCTTCTATTGCGGGCTCTGCCCGCCCTTCTCGGAGTTCTTCTGCGATATCATGAACACTTACGGCTTCCGCCTCCTTGACTTCACCCCCAACGCCGTTCTGACCATGGCAGTTTTCGCACATTTGTGCGAGAACTTTGTCGGAGTCCACCCCAATGTTGCCCTTTTCCGCCACTTCTTCATACCTCGGGTAGAGAGAGGAGAGCCGCTTGCCGCAGGGATCGCCTAGATCTCGAGAGTCGGCAAGAAGGAGGCGTACTTGGAGGGTGAGCTCCGCAGCAAGTGGGATGAGTGGAGAGCGGAGTGGTGCTGGATCGTCGAGGAGAATCCATAGCCCTTCACCGCCGTGCGCCAAGCTCCAATAGTGTGCGGCAATGACTGGAGCAACGTGGCCCCGGAAGATGAGAGGTTGAAGATCGCCATCACTAGGATTCTTCGCCTCAGGCTTGCCGGGCTCACTGTAGGTGTTGTCGGCGTATATTTCCTCCGCCGCCACATTGCCCCCCTGCAGGAGAGGGGGAGGCCCGCCTGGGAATTTAAGAACTCGGCGGACATCATGAGGCTGCGGCCGGGCCTCAACTACAACTTCACCGTCTTGGAACTGGATGCAATGCTTCTGGAATTGTTCAAACGCGACCCCCAGCACCCATTCACGCTGCCGAGGGGCGTAGTTCCACTGTGCAACAATTCTTCGCTTGACCGGATCTGCGCCATGATGCTGTTGTGCGATTCACTTGGAATCGTTCCAACTTGGCAAGAGCCTGCGGATGACGTCGTGCAAGCGTTCTTCGACAACTTGGAAGAAGTGCCGGTCCACGCTGACGAGCAGAAGAGCCTCACCCGTGACACCACCGACGAGGAGCTGCAGCGCATCGCCACTAGGGCGGAAGAGGTTGCGGCCGCAGCTGCCACGGGCGTGTTCGGGTTCACTGTGGAGGAGGCGGAGGCGGCAGAAGCGGCAAACCTTGCCGAGCATGCGGAGTTCATTGGCGAGGAAGAGCCTGCCGGTTCTGAAGCCGAGCCGAGCGAGGCCGGCGAGGAAGAGCCCGAGCCCTCAGAAGGCTTGCCGCAGGCGGAGCCCCCGGCCCCGCCAAGGAGGCGTCTTCACAGGGCCGCGGATGTAGCGGGGCGGCAGCCGGCTCAACAGCCGCCAAGCCGTGCGACACGCTCTACCGCGGCAAGCAATGTTGCCGCGGGAGCGCCCCACGTAGCAGCGGCGACTGGAGCGGGATCTTCCCAGGCCACCGCCACCGCCCCCGCCAAGCGGGCAAGGGATCCTACTCCTCCGCCTTGTCGCACCAGAGGGGAGCCTGACTTCGATCTTTCCGCGCTCAGCTCCGACGAGGAGGAAGAAGAGTAAGTTTCCTTGGTGCTCTTGTAGTTCTTCAATCTTGATGTTTTTATCTTGTGTCTGACTTGCTTCAATCTGGACTCCTTTCTTTTCAGGACGCTGGCCCAGAGAGCGGCGAAGAGGTCCAAGGCCGCGGTGATCGTCATCGAAGATGACCCCACCGTGTCAGCAGGGGGTGGGTCCGAGACCACCTCGACGGACCCGGCAATCACTCCTCAAAGCAGCCCCCAGCACAGCCCCCAGCGTAAGTTCATAGTTAGCTTTCTGCTGTCGGGCGCGCATGAGTGCTTTTTCCTTTGTTGATATCTTGCTTGTTGATTTGTGTAGGAGCAGAGCAGCCACATCAGGAGCGCCCGGAAGCTGGTCCCGAAGTGCCATCTGCTTCGACTACGCCGCCAAGGGAAGGGTTCCCGGTAAGGGAGCGCTCTCCGGCAAGGGAGAACTCTCCGGCAAGGGGCAGCACCGTCGACCCTGCGGCGGCCGAGACCGCAACTGCAGATCTTGGCACAGGTAATTCCCTTGTCCAAAAACTTTCCCTTGGGTTCTTCTTCTTCTGATTTTCTTCTCTTGGTTTTTTGATTGATTTTCCTCCCTTCTTCGTTCTTCAGACCCATCTGCGGCTGAGCCAATGGAGACAGAGGGCACCGGCGAAGAAGGGACCGGTGCTGATGAGGCCGCCGGCGAGGAGGCCGCCAAGGCTGCCGCCGCAGAAGCCGGCGAGGGGTCGGGCAATCGCACTGACGACCCTGAGGCCGCAGGAGCACCAGGCGCTGCACCAACCGCCGATCCCTCTGCCGCTTCTGCGGAGCCGGGCTCCGAGGAGCCCCAGCCCGGCGCCTACTTGAAGGCCGGCGACGATATCTTCATCAAGCTACCCTGGGCGTCGAGCTCCAGGGCGCCGGTCGAGGGGGAAACTTTTGACGGGGAGGTGCTCGCCTCCGCCGGACTGTCGTTGGTCGACGCGCCCGGCAGCAGCAGTGGCCAGCCTGAGGAGGAGCAGCTGTTGCGGAAGCTGCTGTCACTCTACCGTGCCCGGCAAGCCAAGCTGGCTTCCCGGGAAGCACTTGTCGCGAAGGCGGGAGTTGACATGGAGAAGCGCGCGGAGGAGCTCCGGGGCCACAATCAAGAGGCTCTCCGGTCCCTGGCACAGGAGCGGGAGCGACTCGACGAGGAGCGCACGGCCTTCCTTCTCGAGAAGGCCGAAGCTGAGGAGGAGCAAAGGCTGGCCACCGAGAAGCAGTCTGCACGGGAAGGCGAATTGGTGCAGCGGAAGGCCAACCTCGACAGCTACGAGGAGGAGCTCGCCGAACACGAGCAGGCACTTGGCGGGGTGCTCAAGGAAGCAAAGGACGCTGCCGCGATCGCAGAGGCCGCCAAGAAAGAGCTGGAAGAGAAGGTGGCGCAGCTGGAGGCCAACATTGGGAAGAGCGGCGAGGAGCTTGCCGCGCTCAAGCGTGAGCGTGAGAAGGATGCTGCCGCCCATGGTGAGCTGCAAGGTCTTCTCGCTGAGAGGGGCAAGGAGCTCAGCGCCGCCAAGGATTCCAATGCAGACCTGGAGCTGAAGCTGGCCACGCTGACGCAGACGCTGGAGGCTGCCAAGGAGCGGGAGCGGACTTTGTCGGAGAAGGTCAAAGCTGACAAGGCGCTGCTGGAGAGCATCGCAGTTACCCAGAACTCGTTCAGAGACACTGTGGAGCATTGGACCGAGGGTCTGGTGAATATTGCCGCAGTCATCAACGAGGAGCTGGCGCAGCTGGGGATGGAAGACTTTGGATATCCCTCTGACGAGAATCTCCAACCCAGCGCCAAGCTTAGCCTGTTCTTCAAGGGCGTGGTGACGGCACTCCAGCGGCTCCGGGAGAGGATCCCAAAGCAGCTGGCCGACGAGTCGCGCAAAATCTGCGCCGGGGTTCTCCAGAAGGTGCTGATGAAGGTGGCCTTCCGCAATCCGGGCCTCAGCTTCACCAACGTGCTCAAGTACTTGCCGCCAGACGCCGATCGGGACGCGCTCAAGGCCCTTGTCGCACCCATTGTGGACAAGGTGAGCGAGATCAAGAGGGTCGAGGGCGGACGCGTAGACTAGGCCGCCCATTTCTTCTTTTCCTTTGTCGCTGCTAATCACGTTATGAAAACAGTCTGTTAGAGCTGCGACAAGTTATCTTGTAATATAATTTTATTTCTGTTATCAATTACTATGTTATTTCTTCTACTAGATTCCTTTCTTTGTATGTTTTTACCCTACGCTTCTAGGGAACTTGTCGGCGCAGGCGCCCGAGCCGCGAGCGCTGAGTGCGGAACTTCAGCAGCCTGCTGGCGGCGCTGCTTCCGACAAGAAACCTTGTCGCGACTAGATGCAGCACACTTAAGTTGTTGAGCTGACTCGAAACAATGTAAGGGCACAACTAGCCACGAGTTGGTTCCTCCGCGCACAGGTTTTCCATACAAAGCAGGGTCGTTCGAGGAAGATAACTTGAAAGTTTAAAAATTGATTGCTCAAACTTTGGCAACTTAGCTCTTCTGTCGTTTGCTTCCCGGCAAGGCAAAACTTTGCTTGAACGACGCCTGGTCCATACCACAATCTTCTCCTTCCCCCCCGGGAAACTTGTGTGCGAGGGAACCTTCTTTTCCTTTGTTGAAAAGAAGAAAGAAGAGAAAATAATAATATGGAGCCCTTCGGCTCGTTATTGCTTACCGGATATAGGTGTTGCACAAAGTGTCAGATAACACATGCAAGAAAGAAACTAATGCATGAAATGGACAAGTTGTGGGGAGCACATGGGGTTTTACTTATGCACGGGATCTGCGCCCGGCTTTGTACAAAGGATTACATGCAACAGCGGCAAGACTTGTACAAAAGGTGGTTGCCGGAACGGGTTCCGGCAACCGCGCCCTACGGGAAAAACTTACAAAGATGTTCTATGTTCCAGGAGTTGCTCACCGGAATGCCATCTTCGGTCTCAAGGCGAACAGCGCCGGCCCTTGTGACTCGTTTCACCCGATAAGGGCCTTCCCACTTTGGCGTCAACTTGTTGGAATTCTTGGCGGATTGAACGCGCCGAAGAACAAGGTCGCCTTCCTCGAAGCTTCTGGCTTCAACTTTGCGGCTATGGTAGCGGCGCAAAGCTTGCTGGTATCGAGCAGCTCGTACAGCAGCCTGAAGACGATCTTCCTCAAGGAGCAGCGCGTCGTCTTGTCGCAGCTGTTCTTGCTCAAGCTCATCATAAGCGAGCACTCGAGGCGATCCGTATACGAGTTCCGTGGGGAGAACTGCCTCTGCTCCATAGACTAGAGCGAAAGGTGTCTGGCCAGTGGCTCGATTTGGTGTCGTTCTGATCGACCAAAGAACTACCGGCAGCTCCTCAATCCAGTTTCTTCCGCACTTGTGCAGCCTGTCGAAAGTTCTGGTCTTGAGCCCGCGCAGCACTTCAGCATTTGCCCTCTCTGCTTGACCGTTGCTTCTCGGATGAGGAACAGAAGTGAAGCAGACCTTGGCGCCAAGGTCTTGGACGTACTGCATGAAGGTGCGGCTCGTGAATTGCGTGCCGTTGTCCGTGATGATCCTGTTAGGGATCCCGAAACGGCAAACAATTGACCTGAAGAACTTGACTGCTGACTGTGTTGTCACCTTCCTCACTGGCTGCACTTCCGGCCACTTTGTGAACTTGTCGATTGCGACGTACAAGTACTCAAAGCCCCCGACATCTCGGGGGAAGGGGCCGAGGAGATCGAGCCCCCAGACCGAAAATGGCTAGGATAAAGGGATCGTCTGGAGAGCTTGAGCTGGCTGGTGTATCTATTTGGAGTGGAACTGGCACGCTTCGCACTTGGTTACTTGTGCAGTTGCATCCTGGAGGGCTGTCGGCCAGAAGAAACCTTGTCGGAATGCTTTGCCGGCAAGTGCTCTTGCGCCAATGTGGTGGCCACATATGCCTCCATGTATCTCCGCCAACAGCTTTTGTCCATCTTCCCGGCAAACACACTTCAATTTCACACCGTTGAGTCTTCTTCTATACAGTATGCTATCGACAAACTGGTACATACTTGACTGCCGGGCTACTTTTTCCGCTTCTTCTTGCTCTTTGGGAAGTTCTCCTGTCTGAAGGAAATGGACAATGTGTTGTGCCCATGCTGGAGCTTGTGGCTCGATAACAAGGACTAAAGGCACATCTGCTGCTGCGGGAACATCTGCTTCTACGGCAAGGTCTTGCGGCCCTGCCGGAGCTTGATGTTCCCCGGCAAGCTTGCCGGAGCAAAACTTGTTGGGAGCGTCTGCTTCAACGTAACAAACCATAAGGCTTGCCGGAGCAGACTGCCCCTCAGCATCCTTGGTGTTGATCTTGGGGAATTTCTTGGCGGCGGCTTCGGGGAGCTCTGCCGGAAAGTAGTCACCAGAAACCAACTTCCTCTTCTTGCTTTGTCCAGTTGGTGGTGTTATGGATGGTTGAGTCAACTTGAGCACAAAGATCCCTGGTTCCACAGGTAACTTTAGTGCGGCGCACTTTGACAGGCCATCAGCAATGTCATTCTGAGCTCTTGGGATATGCTCCATCTGTAGGCCGTCAAAGTGCTCTTCTAGCTTCCTCACTTCATCAACATATGCTTCCATCAATGGACTCTGGTAGTTCTTGTTCACTTGGCGGACGACAAGCTGTGAGTCACCCCTGACAATGAGCTTCTTGATCCCAAGGTCTGCTGTGATTCTAAGACCGGCAAGCAATCCTTCATACTCTGCAGTATTGTTGGTTGCTTGCTCCTTGGGAAAGTGCATCTGGACTACGTACTTGAGGTGCTCTCCGGTGGGCGCGACAAGTAGTACGCCCGCGCCGGCGCCTTGCAGCGAGAAGGCACCATCAAAGTACATCAGCCACTCTTTGCTTGCCTCTTTGACGGGGATGCTTGTCTCTGGAATTTCTTCATCTGGGGTTGGCGTCCATTCTGCTATGAACTCTGCCAATGCTCTGCTTTGGATAGTTGAAGTGATCTCAAACTTGAGGCCAAAGCTTGACAGTTCCAGTGCCCACTCGACAATCCTGCCTGTCGCTTCTGGATTTTGCAGTATCCTCTTCAGCGGAAAGCGAGTGACGACTGTGATCTCATGTGCTTGGAAGTAATGGCGCAGCTTTCTCGAGGCCATGAGGAGGCCGAAAAGCAACTTCTGCACACCAGAGTACCTTGATCTAGCCCCCTGTAGAAGGGAACTGACAAAGTAAACTGGGTGCTGCACTATTCTCTTTTGCATCTTATCATGCTCCTGCGCAGATCCATCTCTGTCGGGACTAGAGCTTGTCGGCGAAGCCCCCTGCTTGTCGCTGGATGCATCTGCCGTGGTTGCTGGCTCGTCATCCGCCTCCCTCTCCGCCACTAACGCAGCACTAACCACTTGATTGGTTGCCGCTATATACAGCAGCAACTTCTCTTGCGGCTTAGGTGCGACAAGTGTTGGAGTGGTGGACAGGTATCTCTTCAAGTCCTGCAGCGCAGCCTCCGCCTCCGGAGTCCATTTCATTGGACCTGCCTTTTTCAAAATTTGGAAAAATGGCAGGGCGCGCTTAGCAGATCTAGAGATAAACCTGCTGAGAGCAGCCACGCAACCGGCAAGCCTTCGTACATCCTTGACGCGCTTTGATGCTTCGATCTGCTCAATGGCCTTGATCTTGTCGGGATTGGCTTCAATTCCCCGCTGAGACACGAAGAACCCGAGAAGCTTTCCGGATGGGACTCCAAACACACACTTCTCGGGGTTAAGCTTGAGGTTGATCCTGCGCAGATTTGCAAATGTCTCGTCTAAATCTTGAATCAGGGTCGCCCTGTTCTTGCTCTTGACCACTATGTCATCCATGTAAGCTTCCACATTTCTGTGCATCTGCGGCTCAAAAGCGTGGTGGACTACCCTTGCAAATGTTGAACCAGCATTCTTCAAACCGAAAGGCATCCGTACGAAGCAGTACGTGCCACACGGGGTGATAAATGCGGTTTTCTCTTCATCCTCTTCTGCCATGAAGATCTGATGGTATCCTGAGTATGCATCAAGGAATGAAAGAAAATCACATCCGGCTGTGGAGTCAACAATCTGGTCAATACGCGGCAAGGGAAATGGGTCTTTGGGACAAGCTTTATTAACATCAGTGAAATCAATACAAAGCCCCCATTTCCCGTTAGCCTTGCGCACGACAACAGGATTGGCCAACCACGTAGGATGGAGCACTCCTCTGACAAGGCCTGCTGCTTCCAACTTCTTGATTTCTTCCGCGATGAATTCTTGGCGCTCCACTGCCTGTTTCCTGACTTTCTGCTTGACGGGCCGCGCATGAGGACAGACGGCAAGGTGGTGCTCCATTACTTTCCTGGGAACACCGGGGATATCAGACGGTTGCCACGCAAACACATCGACATTCGCCTGCAGGAAAGCAATGAGCGCGCTTTCCTATTTGGGGTCAAGAGTGGTGCTGATGGTGAAGGTACCACCAGTGCCATCCTCCTTGGCGGACACCTTCTTGGTCTCAGGTGGAGCTGCCATAGCCTTCTTACACTTGCCGGTGGAGCTCGATGGTGCGTCCTCGACGGTAGTGCAGCACTCCGAAGAGGTGCGCTTGCCGGAGTGGGCATCAGAGCTCTTGCCGGACTTGGTCTTCTTCTTCCCCTCCACTGCCTGTTTCCTCCTTCTGTTGTTCCGCCGCCGGTTTTTCCTTGCCGGGGCAGCATCTTCACTGTCAGATCCTCCCGCTCGTATATTCTCTCCGGGGAGTCTCCTCCCTTCCTCAGCACGTGCACACTTGTCGGCCAGTGCATATAACTCACTGACGTCCCTGATCTTGCACATCGCCATTTCCTCCCGCATCCTGTGGTTTCGCATGTTCTGATGGAATGCGCTGATCACCGCGGCAGGGTGGACGTCTGGGATGTTGTGCTGCACACTGCTGAATCTCTGAATGTACTTGCGCAGGGGCTCTCCTTCCTTCTGGGCGAGCAGATGAAGATCACTCTCCTGACCATGAGGCTTGTGTCCGCCTGTGAAGGCGCCGACAAACTGATGGCATAGATCAGCCCAAGAGGATATGGAGTTGTCCGGCAAGTGCATGAGCCAGGACCTGACGTTGGGCTTGAGCACCAGCGGGAAGTAGTTGGCAAGGATCTTGTCGTCCCATCCCACGGCAGCCTGCACCGCAATGGTGTAGATGCTGAGGAACTCCGACGGATGCGTCTTGCCATCGTACTTCTCCGGTACGTCTGGCTTGAAGTTCTTCGTGCTGGGCCACTGGACTTGCCGCAGCTCACGAGTGAACGCAGGGCAACCTACCGCGTACGGCAGATCGCCTGGTTCCCCTGGCGCATGCATGTCAACAGAGGGCCCAGCGCGCTTGTCGGATTGACGTCGCGCTTCTCTTTGGCGCTCGATGCGAGTTCGAGCATCTTCTTGTTGTCGATCATGAAGAACTTGGCGCTGATCACGACGAGCTCGTGGATCCGAAGATGCGGTGAAGTCGCTGTTGATGTGGATCCGGCGAGTCGGCGATCATGGCCTTCGGGGTGGTGATTGCATGGTAGTTGCACCTCACCCGTTTCGTCGCCACCGGCTCGCGCCCGGCAACCTTGCCGTGGCGGCGACGTGCTCGGCCGCCGTGGAGTGTCGCTGTTGGCGTAGCCGATGAGACTCTGAATGGTGGCCCTCCATTCGTCAATCTTGTCCGACGTCAGAGGGTAATCTAGGAGAAGTTGAGCTCGCGCCAAAGCTTCTGCTGGAGTGGTGGGTGGCAGTGGCGGACGGCGCGAGGAACGGGACGTGCTCGAACTTCTAACTATGTTAGAAGGAGTAGTATCCCGTCCAGGCGACCGTGCCCCGCTCGTGCCAGCACGCTGGCGTGCATGTTGGTCTTGAGCGCCCCGAGATCCACCAGCTTGGTCTTGGCCTATCATGCGTATGGCACTGCAAGTGCCATGACGCTGTTGGTCTTGCGCCTCCTGAGAGTGGCGTGGAACACGTACAGTCGCTGAGGTTTGTGCAGCCTTGTTCTTGGACCTGGCAGCATCATGAGCTTCCTCGTCGACGCCCATTCTTCTGCCGGCGTCCATTCGACCACCCGTTTGCTCCAACGGTGGCGGAAGTGACGTGGACGGAGTGGCTGCCGCCGAAGTCTTCTTCTTCGGTGGCATGATGATGAAGGGAATGAAAATCTAGCTCGTGTGAACGCCGGATCAGGTTCACACAATCTCGACGCCCCCTACCTAGCGCGCCAAAGATGTCGGGGAAACTGATCCACGAACACCTATGGGGCCGGTGGACCGGGCCCCTTTCGGTTCGGCGGGGGGCGGAGATCGCACGAAGAGCAGATCGAGGCGAAGCACACGAGCAGTTTACCCAGCTTAGGACCTCTCCTGAGAGATAACACTCCTACTGCTGCTTGTCTGGTTGTATTATGTTCTTGCTCCAGAGAGAGAGCGTAGTGTTTTCTGGCTCACGAATGAATCGAACCGGAGTCCTGTCTAGCCTAATGTCGCGAACCCCCTCTACGTTGCGCATGGGCCTCCTTTTAGACGCTAAAGGGGTCACCGACAGGTGGCAACGCAGAGAAGGGTACAAATGTAAAAAGCAAGGTGGTTGGTACAGTTACTTGTACAGTGCATCCTACCTAACCCTGACGGCAGGGGACAAGGGCATTAAATGCCCGTCTGAGTCGCCCAAACAGTGCAGAAAAGGACCGTTAGGGGCGCCACCATTCGCCACGATGGCGATCTTGTCAGCTTCGCATGCCGCTGCGCACCGCTGGCTGCACAGCCTCCCGCCACGCGCGCCTGGAGAGGCCCCCAGAGCGACACGTTGGTGGATGTGCTGGAGCGTGGGCACAGAGTGGCCGCCTGCTGCGGCAAGCGCCTTGCCGTTGCTGTTACCTTGCCGGGCCCGGAAGCTTGTCGCTCACCGGGCCTCGAGGTACCTTGGTTGGTCTTCCCAGCAAGCTCCTCTTGCCGGGGCCTTGTTGCCTTGCCGGAGCGCGTGGCGCGTCGCGGCAAGTTCCTTGGAGTGCCTTGGTTGGCCTTCCCGGCAAGCTCCTCTTGCCGGGGCCTTGTCTCCTGAGCTTAAATACTTTGCTCTTGAATGGCTCCAAGGGAACCACGGAGGATCTTGGCGTTCGCCTGGCAAGCCTCGCCGCGGGGTGCTGCAACTGCCCGTGCACAAGTTCGGGGTACTAGGGTGCCCCTATTCTAGTACACCGACAATGGTGTACCGGGATATGCAATGAACCAAGAGTGACATGTATGAAATATTATGAACCGTGGCTTTGCCACAAATACGATGTCAACTACATGATCATGCAAAGCAATATGACAATGATGAATGTGTCATGATAAAAGGAATGGTGGAAAGTTGCATGGCAATATATCTCGGAATGGCTATGGAAATGCCATTATAGGTAGGTATGGTGGCTGTTTTGAGGAAGATATAAGGAGGTTTATGTGTGAAAGAGCGTATCATATCACGGGGTTTGGATGCACCGGTGAAGTTTGCACAAACTCTCAATGTGAGAAAGGGCAATGCACGGTACCGAAGAGGCTAGCAAGGATGGAAGGGTGAGAGTGTGTATAATCCATGGACTCAACATTAGTCATAAAGAACTCACATACTTATTGCAAAAATCTACAAGTCATCAAAAGCCTCGGCACTACGCGCATGCTCCTAGGGGGATAGATTGGTAGGAAAAGACCATCGCTCGTCCCCGACCGCCACTCATAAGGAAGACAATCAAATAACACCTCATGTTTCAAATTTGTTACACAATGTTTACCATACGTGCATGCTACAGGACTTGCAAACTTCAACACAAGCATTTCTCAAATTCACAACTACTCAACTAGCACGACTTTGATATTATTACCTCCATATCTCAAAACAATCATCAAGCATCAAACTTCTCTTAGTATTCAATACTCTATATGAAAGTTTTTACTATTCTTGGATGCCTAGCATATTAGGATTATTTAAGAAAATTACCAGGCTATTTAAGACTCTCAAAATAATCTAAGCGAAGCATGAGAGTTCAATAGTTTCTATAAAACAAATCCACCACCATGCTCTAAAAGACATAAGTGAAGCACTAGAGCAACAACGAACTACTCCGGAAGATATAAGTGAAGATCAATGAGTAGTTGAATAATTATGCAACTATGTGAATACTCTCTAACATTTAAGAATTTCATATCTTGGTATTTTATTCAAACAGCAAGTAAAACTAAATAAAATAAAATGACGCTCCAAGCAAAACACATATCATGTGGTAAATACAAATATAGCTCCAAGTAAAGTTACCGATGAACGAAGACGAAAGAGGGGATGCCTTCCGGGGCATCCCCAAGCTTAGGCTCTTGGTTGTCATTGAATATTACCTTGGGGTGCCTTGGGCATCCCCAATCTTAGGCTCTTGCCACTCCTTATTCCATAGTCCATCGAATCCTTACCCAAAACTTGAAAACTTCACAACACAAAACTTATCAGAAAACTCGTAAGCTCCGTTAGTATAAGAAAATAAATCACCACTTTAAGGTAATGTAATGAACTCATTATTTATTTATATTGGTGTTAAACCTAATTTATTCCAACTTCTCTACGGTTTATAAACTCTTTTACTAGCCATAGATTCATCAAAATAAGTAAACAACACATGAAAAACAGAATCTGTCAAAAACAGAACAGTCTGTAGTAATCTGGATCAAACGTATACTTCTGGAACGCATAAAATTCTCAAATAAATTGCTGGACCTGAGTAATTTATCTATTAATCATATGAAAAAATAATTAACTAAATATCACTTTTCAAATAAACATGGCAGTAATTCTCGTGAGCGCTAAAGTTTCTGTTTTTTACAGCATGATCAACAAGACTTTCCCCGAGTCTTCCCAAAGGTTCTACTTGGCACAAACACCAATTAAAACAATAAAACCACATCAAAACATAGGCTAGATTAACTATTTATTACTAAACAGGAGCAAAAAGCAAGGAACAAAAATAAAATTGGGTTGCCTCCCAACAAGCGCTATCGTTTAACACCCCTAGCTAGGCATGATGATTTCAATGATGCTCACATAAAGGATAAGAATTGAAACATGAAGAGAGCATCATGATGAATATGACTAGCACATTTAAGTCTAACCCACTTCCTATGCATAGGGACTTTGTGAGCAAACAACTTGTGGGAACAAGAATCAACTTGCATAGGAAGGTAAAACAAGTATAACTTCAAAACTTTAAGCACATAGAGAGGAAACTTGATATTATTGCAATTCCTACAAGCATATATTCCTCCCTCATAATAATTTTCAGTAGCATCATGAATGAATTCAACAATATAACCAGCACCTAAAGCATTCTTTTCATGATCTACAAGCATAGAAATTTTATTACTCTCCACATAAGCAAAATTCTTCTCATTCGGAATAGTGGGAGCATCATAAGAGACTCGAATACTATTAATTGTTTCCACATTAAAATAGTAATGTTCAGAGAAGGGGTAGTCATAATCACGACAAGTTTTATAAATATAATCACTACTTTTTATAGCATAAGTATCATCACAATAATCATCATAGGTAGGAGGCATGCTATCATCATTATAAATTTGCATATCAAAACTTGGGAGACTAAAAATATCATCTTCATTAAACGTAGCATCCCCAAGCTTGGGACAAACATTAATTGCAGCAAATATATTATCAAAAACATCATCTTCATCAAACATAGCATCCCCATGCTTGGGCCTTTTCATATCATTAGCATAATCACTCTCATCATTAATAGTATGAATAGCAACAATAGTATAGCAATTATCATATTCTTTTCAAGCAAGTGCCAAAAAGATTTTCAAGATCATAAGAAGTATCATTATCTTCCACAATTATATTTTCATGAGGCACAATAGTAATAGGAGCAGCATTGTTTGGGAGAGATATCTTTTTACCTCTCTTCCTTTTTCTTTTCTTCTTCTTCACCACATCATGTGTGGGTTCAATCCTCTTTTTGGAGATCCTTATTAATGAGATTGGTTGAATGGGAGGCTCCTCCTCGTTACCTGATTCATCATAAGAAATAATAGGAGGATATTGGGAAGTCTCTTCCCTTTCATTAGTATTCTTTTCATCTTCTATTTGTTTTCTTTTCTTTATGTAATTGGCAATATAAGGATTTTCAATGCAATTTACCGCACAATACATATAAATTTCCTCTAGATCAAATCCAAGAAGTTTATAACAGGAAAATTCTAGAAGATAATTAGTTATACGTTTCATTTCTTCGTAACCCATAAGCAAACTAAGTTCATTATGATGTGCAAGGGAAATCAAGTCATCACAATTTTTGGACATGATACGATCATGAAAAAAATTGCATTGGGTATTGAAATGACCATGTTCATTGCAAAGTTCAAAAGGGGCGCAAAAATATTGAATTTTCAGCACAATCATCAAGACTTTATTGCAACAATTTAGTTTCTAAGTACTTATGCCTCTTGCAATATCTATCTTCCCTATTTGGTGTGTACTTACAAACCCAACGCACTCCACAAAAATTGACATGTTTATAGGAGACATGTTCATCATAACTAGTGCAATCATCATTAGTATCATGGATATTCAAAGAATTCGTACTAACAACATTGCAATCACCCTCATCATTCACATATTTAGTGCCAAACATTTTATAGGTTTCTTCTTCTAGCACTTGAGCACAATTTTCCTTTCCATCATACTTACGAAAGATATTAAAAAGGTGAAGCGTATGAGACAAACTCAATTCCATTTTTTATAGTTTTCTTTTATAAACTAAACTAGTGATAAAACAAGAAACTAAAAGACTCGATTGCAAGATCTAAAGATATACCTTCAAGCACTTACCTCCCCGGCAACGGTGCCAGAAAAGAGCTTGATGTCTACTACACAGCCTTCTTCTTGTAGACATTGTTGGGCCTCCAAGTGCATAGGTTTGTAGGAAGTAGCAAATTTTCCCTCAAGTGGATGACCTAAGGTTTATCAATCCGTAGGAGGCGTAGGATGAAGATGGTCTCTCTCAAGCAATCCTGCAACCAAATAACAAAGAGTCTCTTGTGTCCCCAACACACCCAATACAATGGTAAATTGTATAGGTGCACTAGTTCAGCGAAGAGATGTTGATACAAGTGGTATATGGATGGTAGATAAAGGTATTTGTAATCTGAAATATAAAAACAACAAGGTAACTAATGATAAAAGTGAGCATAAACGGTATTGCAATGCGTTGAAACAAGGCCTAGGGTTCATACTTTCACTAGTGCAAGTTCCCTCAACAATACTAACATAATTGGATCACGTAACTATCCCTCAACATGCAACAAAGAGTCACTCCAAAGTCACTGATAGCGGAGAACAAACGAAGAGATTATGGTAGGGTACGAAACCACCTCAAAGTTATTCTTTCCAATCAATCCGTTGATTCCTATAAGTGTCACAAACAGCCCTAGAGTTCGTACTAGAATAACACCTTAAGACACAAATCAACCAAAAACCCTAATTTCACCTAGATACTCCAATGTCACCTCAAGTATCCGTGGGTATGATTATACGATATGCATCACACAATCTCAGATTCATCTATTCAACCAACACAAAGGACCTCAAAGAGTGCCCCAAAGTTCTACCGGAGAATCACGACGAAAACGTGTGCCAACCCCTATGCATAGGTTCATGGGCGGAACCCGCAAGTTGATCACCAAAACATACATCAAGTGAATCACGTGGTATCCCATTGTCACCACAGATACGCACGGCAAGACATACATCAAGTGTTCTCAAATCTTTAAAGACTCAATCCGATAAGATAACTTCAAAGGGGAAACTCAATTCATTACAAGAGAGTAGAGGGGGAGGAGAAACATAAGATCCAACTGTAATAGCAAAGCTCGCGATACATCAAGATCGTGCCAAATCAAGAACACAAGAGAGAGAGAGAGAGAGAGAGAGAGAGATCAAACACATAGCTACTGGTACATACCCTCAGCCCCGAGGGTGGACTACTCCCTCCTCGTCATGGAGAGCACCGGGATGATGAAGATGGCCACCGGAGAGGGATTGCCCCCTCCGGCAAGGTGCCGGAACGGGTCTAGATTGGCTTTCGATGGCTACGGAGGCTTCTGGCAGCGAAACTCCCGATCTATTGTGCTCCTCGATAGTTTTAGGGTACGTGGGTATATATGGGTGAAAGAGATACGTCATGGGAGCCACGAGGGGCCCACGAGGGTGGAGGGCACGTCCTAAGGGGGTGGGCACGCCCCCCTGCCTCGTGGCTCCCTCGTTCCTTTCTTGACGCGCACTCCAAGTTTTTCCGGTAGCTTTCCTTCCAAAAGTAACTTCTCCAGATGGTTTCATTCCGTTTCGACTCCGTTTGATATTCCTTTTCTTCGAAACACTGAAATACGCAAAAAAACAGCAATTCTGGGCTAGGCCTCCGGTTAATAGGTTAGTCCCAAAAATAATATAAAAGTGGATAATAAATCCCAATATTGTCCAAAACAGTAGATAATATAGCATGGAGCAATCAAAATTATAGATACATTGGAGACGTATGAAGCATCCCCAAGCTTAATTCCTGCTCGTCCTCGAGTAGGTAAATGATAAAAACAGAATTTTTGATGCGGAGTGCTACTTGGCATAATTTCAATGTAATTCTTCTTAATTGTGGCATGAATATTCAGATCCGAAACATTCAAGACAAAAGTTCATATTGACATAAAACCAATAATAATTCAAGCATACTAACTAAGCAATTATGTCCTCTCAAAATAACATGGCCAAAGAAAGTTCATTCCTACAAAATCATATAGTTTAGTCATGCTCCATTTTCGTCACACAAGAATGCTCTCATCATGCACAACCCCGATGACAAGCCAAGCAATTGTTTCATACTTTAGTAATCTCAAACCTATAAACTTTCACGCAATACATGAGCGCGAGCCATGGATATAGCACTATGTGTGGAATATAATATAATGAGGGGGGTTATGTGGAGAAGACAAAAAGGAGAAAGTCTCACATCAACGAGGCTAATCAATGGGCTATGGAGATGCCCATCGATTGATGTTAATGCAAGGAGTAGGGATTACCATGCAACGGATGCACTAGAGCTATAAATGTATGAAAGCTCAACAAAAGAAACTAGTGGGTGTGCATCCAACTTGCTTGCTCACGAAGACCTAGGGCACTTGAGGAGGCCCATTGTTGAAATATACAAGCCAAGTTCTATAATGAAAAATTCCCACTAGTATATGAAAGTGATAACATGAGAGACTCTCTATGATGAAGATCATGGTGCTACATTGAAGCACAAGTGTGGCAAAGGATAGTAACATTGTCCCTTCTATCTTTTTCTCTCATTTTTTTCTTTGGCCTTTCTCTTTTTTTGGGCCTTCTCTTTTTATGGCCTTTCTGCTTTTTTTATTCCTCACTTGGGACAATGCTCTAAAAAATGATGATCATCACACTTCTATTTATCTACAACTCAATGATTACAACTCGATACTAGAACAAATATGACTCTATATGAATGCCCCCGGCGGTTGTCGGGGAAACTGATCCACGAACACCTATGGGGCCGGCGACCGGGCCCCTTTCGGTTCGGCGGGGGGCGGAGATCGCACGGAGAGCAGATCGAGGCGAAGCACACGAGCAGTTTACCCAGCTTCGGAGCTCTCCGGGGAGATAACACTCCTACTGCTGCTTGTCTGGTTGTATTATGTTCTTGCTCCAGAGAGAGAGCGTAGTGTTTTCTGGCTCACGAATGAATCGAACCGGAGCCCTGTCTAGCCTAACGTCGCGAACCCCTCTACATTGCACATGGGCCTCCTTTTATACGCTAAAGGGGTCACCGACAGGTGGCAACGCAGAGAAGGGTACAAATCTAAAAAGCGAGGTGGTTGGTACAGTTACTTGTACAGTGCACCCTACCTAACCCTGACGGCAGGGGACAAGGGCATTAAATGCCCGTCTGAGTCGTCCAAACAGTGCAGAAAAGGACTGTTAGGGGCGCCACCGTTCGCCACGATGGCGATCTTGTCAGCTTCGCATGCCGCTGCGCACCGCTGGCTGCACAGCCTCCCGCCACGTGCGCCTGGAGAGGCCCCCAGAGCGACACGTTGGTGGATGCGCTGGAGCGTGGGCACAGAGTGGCCGCCTGCCGTAGCAAGCGCCTTGCCGCTGCTGTTACCTTGCCGGTCCCGGAAGCTTGTCGCTCACCGGGCCTCGAGGTACCTTGGTTGGTCTTCCCGGCAAGCTCCTCTTGCCGGGGCCTTGTTGCCTTGCCGGAGCGCGTGGCGCGTCGCGACAAGTTCCTTGGAGTGCCTTGGTTGGCCTTCCCGGCAAGCTCCTCTTGTCGGGGCCTTGTCTCCTGAGCTTAAATACTTTGCTCTTGAATGGCTCCAAGGGAACCACGGAGGATCTTGGCGTTCGCCTGGCAAGCCTCGCCGTGGGGTGCTGCAACTGCCCGTGCACAAGTTCGGGGTACTAGGGTACCCCTATTCTAGTACACCGACAGGAGCCCCCGGGCCTGGGCCAGACACGGTGCCGAGCGCTATTGGGCTAGGCCCAAGACAGGGCACGGGCACACGCGGACTGGGCCACGCCGAATCCTGCTCCGTATCCACCGCGCTCTCCCCTAATGGCACGCGTTGAATGCGACGTCGTGGGAGAGATCGTGGGTGGTTCTTTATTCGGAAGGGCGAAACGTCCGCCCGGTCCCTCTTTATAAGCAGAGGAAACAGGGGCAGTTCGTTCCCCCTCGCTGGTTGCTACTACTCCATTTTCACGAACCTCCGCCGCTCCCCCCTTCTTCTCGAAGCCGAGAGAGCAGCGCTCCGCCCCCCATTGCCACCAGCATCACCAACGCTGTCGACCTACCTCACCACCTCCGCCATGGCTCCGAAAGCCGACAAGGGAAAGGGCGTGAAGTCGGCCGAGGCGCAGCGGCTCGCGGCGCTGCGGAAGGAGCGGGCGATCTTCTCCCCCCAGCTCGGCGTGCAGGAGCTGAGGGATTACTTCTACCTCTTTTGGGCGACGGAGATGCGTGCGCATCCGCGCACGAGGGTACTCCCGGCCGCTGCTTCGGAGCTGGCTCCAAACGGGTACCCATTCTTCGCGCTATTCTTCTATTGCGGGCTCTGCCCGCCCTTCTCGGAGTTCTTCTGTGATATCATGAACACTTACGACTTCCGCCTCCTTGACTTCACCCCCAACGCCGTTCTGACCATGGCAGTTTTCGCACATTTGTGCGAGAACTTTGTCGGAGTCCACCCCAATGTTGCCCTTTTCCGCCACTTCTTCATACCTCGGGTAGAGAGAGGAGAGCCGCTTGCCGCAGGGATCGCCTAGATCTCGAGAGTCGGCAAGAAGGAGGCGTACTTGGAGGGTGAGCTCCGCAGCAAGTGGGATGAGTGGAGAGCGGAGTGGTGCTGGATCGTCGAGGAGAATCCGTAGCCCTTCACCGCCGTGCGCCAAGCTCCAATAGTGTGCGGCAATGACTGGAGCAACGTGGCCCCGGAAGATGAGAGGTTGAAGATCGCCATCACTAGGATTCTTCGCCTCAGGCTTGCCGGGCTCACTGTAGGTGTTGTCGGCGTATATTTCCTCCGCCGCCACATTGCCCCCCTGCAGGAGAGGGGGAGGCCCGCCTGGGAATTTAAGAACTCGGCGGACATCATGAGGCTGCGGCCGGGCCTCAACTACAACTTCACCGTCTTGGAACTGGATGCAATGCTTCTGGAATTGTTCAAACGCGACCCCCAGCACCCATTCACGCTGCCGAGGGGCGTAGTTCCACTGTGCAACAATTCTTCGCTTGACCGGATCTGCGCCATGATGCTGTTGTGCGATTCACTTGGAATCGTTCCAACTTGGCAAGAGCCTGCGGATGACGTCGTGCAAGCGTTCTTCGACAACTTGGAAGAAGTGCCGGTCCACTTCCCGATCCTTCTGCTCCTGCTGCCGTCTTGGAGCGTGCCCTTTCAGAGATGACCCAACTGCAGGCGGATCTCCTGAACGTTGATCTGCACCTGGTGGCCGGGAGTCTGGAGTTGGCATCCGGCTGGCTTCATTCTGACCTGGCGGTATGCACCGCGCTGGGCCGGGCTGTTGCGTCTTCCGAGAGGGAGAAGCAAGATGCCGCCGGCGCTGCAGCCGATCGTGAGGCGGCGCAGAAAGACGTTGATGTCTACTACACAACCTTCTTCTTGTAGACGTTGTTGGGCCTCCAAGTGCAGAGGTTTGTAGGACAGTAGCAAATTTCCCTCAAGTGGATGACCTAAGGTTTATCAATCCGTAGGAGGCATAGGATGAAGATGGTCTCTCTCAAGCAACCCTGCAACCAAATAACAAAGAGTCTCTTGTGTCCGCAACACACCCAATACAATGGTAAATTGTATAGGTGCACTAGTTCAGCGAAGAGATGGTGATACAAGTGGTATATGGATGGTAGATAAAGGTATTTGTAATCTGAAAATATAAAAACAGCAAGGTAACTAATGATAAAAGTGAGCGTAAACGGTATTGCAATGCGTTGAAACAAGGCCTAGGGTTCATACTTTCACTAGTGCAAGTTCCGTCAACAATACTAACATAATTGGATCACATAACTATCCCTCAACATGTAACAAAGAGTCACTAAAAAGTCACTAATAGCGGAGAACAAACAAAGAGATTATGGTAGGGTACGAAACCACCTCAAAGTTATTCTTTCCAATCAATCCATTGGGCTATTCCTATAAGTGTCACAAACAGCCCTAGAGTTCGTACTAGAATAACACCTTAAGACACAAATCAACCAAAACCCTAATGTCACCTAGATACTCCAATGTCACCTCAAGTATCCGTGGGTATGATTATACGATATGCATCACACAATCTCAGATTCATCTATTCAACCAACACAAAGGACCTCAAAGAGTGCCCCAAAGTTCTACCGGAGAATCACGACGAAAACGTGTGCCAACCCCTATGCATAGGTTCATGGGCGGAACCCGCAAGTTGATCACCAAAACATACATCAAGTGAATCACGTGGTATCCCATTGTCACCACAGATACGCACGGCAAGACATACATCAAGTGTTCTCAAATCTTTAAAGACTCAATCCGATAAGATAACTTCAAAGGGGAAACTCAATTCATTACAAGAGAGTAGAGGGGGAGGAGAAACATAAGATCCAACTATAATAGCAAAGCTCGCAATACATCAAGATCGTGCCAAATCAAGAACACGAGAGAGAGAGATCAAACACATAGCTACTGGTACATACCCTCAGCCCCGAGGGTGGACTACTCCCTCCTCGTCATGGAGAGCACCGGGATGATGAAGATGGCCACTGGAGAGGGACTGCCCCCTCCGGCAGGGTGCCGGAACAGGTCTAGATTGGCTTTCGGTGGCTACGGAGGCTACTGGCGGCGGAACTCCCGATCTATTGTGCTCATCGATAGTTTTAGGGTACGTGGGTATATTTTGGTGAAAGAGATACATCAGGAGAGCCACGAGGGGCCTATGAGGGTGGAGGGCGCGCCCCCTGCCTCGTGGCTCCCTCGTTCCTTTCCTGACGTGCACTCCAAGTTTTTCCGGTATCTTTCCTTCCAAAAATAACTTCTCCAGTTGGTTTCATTCCATTTCGACTCCGTTTGATATTCCTTTTCTTTGAAACGCTGAAATAGGCAAAAAAAACTGCAATTCTGGGTTGGGCCTCCGGTTTATAGGTTAGTCCCAAAAATAATATAAAAATTGATAATAAAGCCCAATATTGTCCAAAACAGTAGATAATATAGCATGGAGCAATGAAAAATTATAGATACGTTGGAGACGTATTAGACGCCAAGGCCGCCCGTGACCGCTGCCAAGTGCTGGAGGGCGACTTGCAGAGCTTGCGCGACAAGCACACCGAAGAGGTACGCCGCCTCCAAGCATAGGAGAAGGAGATGAAGGCCCGGAAGGAAGCCATCAAGAACCGTGATGCTGAGCTGGCGAAGCTGGGGAAGAAGCAGGCTGCCGAGCGCAACCGTTTGGAAGAGTTGGAGCAGAAGATGGGGGCAAGGGAGGCCGATCTTGACGCCAAGGCGCGAGTCCTGGCCAAAGACCGTGTGGCCTTCGCCGATCTCGAGAAGAGATCTCGCAAGGCGCTGAGGACGCTCTATGAGCATGGCCTGGAGAAGCCGCTGGACACTGACGAGGACGGCCCCGCCCAGCTGCTTCCTCTTGTGGTGAAGGCACTTGAATAGGTCGTTGAGGGCCTCGGTCCCATGGTGGAGGCAGAAGCTCACGTTCTGTCTTCAGCCGCACTGACTCGTGTCCTCAGCCATCTGCACCTCCGCGGCCCCAATGCCCGCCTTGACGAGCTGCTGGAGCCTGTGGCTGAAGATCTCTGCGAAGCCGCCACCGCAGCTGTTCAAGGTCAAGTGGAGGCTTTGCTGGGGAAGTTCCGCGGCTTTGTCTCCGATCCTCTGTCCGGCGATGCCGCGGATCCTGCGGCTGGTGGTGAAGGTGAGGACATCATCGCTCACGGGGAAGCACCTTCCGCCGGCGACGGCGACATCCAGGGGTGACCTGCGGTTATTCTTCTCGCTTCATTCCTGCAACATACATCAGGCCTCGTGGAGGCGTTTAGAATTTTCATTTGGTATTGTGAGAACAATATGCTTGTAATATTTGCTTCGAGTTGCGTTTTCCTTCCTATTTGCTTTGTTCTGCGTCGGCAGAGCCTGGCCCTGCGCATACCTCATCCACCATTGGGCCGACCAGAGACCAAGACGGTCCAAGGAGTGAGGGGATACGTGACCAGTTAGGCTCCTGAGTCGCGATGCATAGGAGTCCCCCTTGACATGCGAACAACATATAGGGAGAGTTCGTGAGGATAGATTAATGTTCTACGTTGGCAGAGCCCGGCCCCGCGCATACCTCAACCGCCATTGGGCCGACCGGAGACCAGGACGGACCAAGGAGTGAGGGGCTACGTGACCAGTTAGGCTCCCGAGTCGCGATGCTCAGGAGTCCCCCTTGATGTTCAAACAATTTCCATAGCTGTCCTCGCCGAGGCCTCGGGAGGGGCGCGCGACGCCTAGGTCCGGGGGACCTGGTTGGGTGGCGTGCGCTTGGGCGTGACCCGAGCGCAGGCCCTGTGCCCAGCCCCCTCGCGCGACTCTCCCGAGGGGAGGCGTCATGGTGAGGCTGGGCGCTGAGCTCTAGGCTCCCTGAGGTTAGTACGACTGTGGGGTCGCCCTCGGTTGTTTATCACCAGCGCGGAGCATAGTGCTTCCGCTTGTGCACAGGCATAGCCGCTCCTCGGCAGTGTCGACGGCCAGCGCGGATCATGGAGCTTCCACTTGGGCGTGGGATGGGGGCCCCCTCCGGGAGAGCCCCCGGGGCGTGTACAGCCCCGCCCTGACACATGGCTTGCACGGTAGGGTTGCGAGGTGTATCTGGGCACTTGTGAGCCAGCGTGGGACTCATGAGGCCCTACCTCAAGGTGGGTTGCGCTTGGTCTTGAGTCTTGGTGACTGTATGTCCCTGCAAGGCGGTTAGATGCAAGCACTGTACGTCCTCAGGTCCCGGCCCTCGAGCGAGCTCAGCCGCCACTAGTATGCCAGGTCGCGATGCCGTGGTCAAGTCCAGGGGGTGAGGGCTGGAGAGCCAGTAAGAGCTCCTGAGTCGCGATGCTCAAGAGCCCCCCTTTTAACGTGCAAGAAAATTGCATAGGGCGAACGGACCCGTGGCGGGCGGTGATCGAGCAGGTGATAGCAGTTGGCAGATTAAACATGAAGAGCAGATCGACTTGGATAAAGGCAGGAAGATACATGCCATTGGGTCTGGCCCGAGCGGCGTGAGGATGATGCAGCCCGAGGGGCGCCCCCAACAAGGTAAGCTAAAGACATAAGCAGAAGGGATACATGCCACAGGGACGGACACATGTGGCCTGGGAATAATGCAGCCCGAGGGGCGCTCCCAGCTTAAATGAACTCGGAAGATGTCACCCGGTCCTGTAGACGAAGTAGAGTTGGTGCAGCTGAAACCACGTGTTGAAAGGAATGGCTCCTCATGAGCCACCGAGACCCTGAGCCTCGGGAGGCTCTGGGGGCTCAGGAGGTTCCCTGAAGACCGTCCCTATCTCCTCCAGAACAGCATGAGACCTGGCCATCGAGCCGCTAGGACTTGCCGCACGTTGCGCTGATAGGCCGACGCCATGCTCAGCAAGCCGAAGGGCATGCGAACGTAGCTGTGTGGTGGACCCCCACAACGACCCTCACGTGATGACCAGAAGCATTCCTGAGATGCGTCCCTATTGAGCCCGGGGATGTCGATGCAGACGCGCAGCTCAGCACCCTCACCTGGATGGTGAGCCACACTTCATGAGCGGCTGACGCCACGCATGGCTCTTGCGTCTTGTAGCTCTTGGGTGGTCTTGGTGATGAACTCATGGGTGGTGGGCACTCCTTGCCCTATGCTCTCCTGAGGAAAGCATGCCGTGAAGCACGCTTCCAACTGGTGCCCAAGCGCCTCCCTCGTGAGGTTGGAAAGGTCTGAGGCTCTCCAGGAGAGAGCCCCCGAGTCCTGCCTGAGGAGGGCGTCGGGCGTGCTTTCCTATGTGGTGGAGGGAGGCACCCCTGGAGCGGGCGCTGATCCTGACGAGGCTCCTGACGCGACGCCATCTTCTTGGGGTCCTCCACGGTGCGGCAGCTTCTTCTTGGGGATGGTCTCCGGAGGGCCTTCACTTCTGCTATCAGGGTTGTCGATTGCTGCGGCTTGGAAGGCGCGCTCAAGGGAGCACACCGCATCCCTTTCTTCACACGGGACCGTGATGTTTCCCCCGCTTCCTGGCATCTTGAGAACGTTGTAGCTGTGGTGAGTGACTGCCATGAACTTGGCCAGGGCTGGATACCCGAGGATGGCATTGTACGATAGGCGGATGTGCGCGACGTCAAAGTCGATGAGCTCGGTGTGGTAGTTCTTGCGCTCCCCGAAGGTGACAGGCAGGCGGACTTGCCCTATCGATGTGGTGGAACCGTCAGTCACTCCTGAGAAAGGCTTGGTTGGCTGGAGTTGCTCATAGGGCACTTGGAGGTTGTCGAACGTGTCGACGGATAGGACATTGAGCCCTGCGCCGCTGTCGATGAGAGTCTTGGTGACTTGCACATTGCTGATGACTGGGGAGCACAGCATAGGGAGTGTGCCAGCGGTGGTTGCGCACTTGAGCTGATCGTCCGAGTTGAAGGTGATGGCGCATTGGGACCACCTAAGCGGGCGCACGGCCTCGATCTTGGGGAGCACCGCGTTCACCTCGCAAGCGAACTGTTTGAAGATGCGCTGAGAGACTGGGGCTGAGCACTGCCCAAGATGCAAGCGATCGCACGCGGCTCCTAGAAGCCCCCAGCCCCCTCGTCCTGGTGGTGGTCGTCGTTCCTTCTCGGTGGCGGCAACGGGGGAAGACCGGCGTTGCCCTGGGGGCGATCCTCTCGAGGCAGGTCCCTCTAGGCGCCCTCACGAGGTTGGTCCTGCCAGCGGTCTTCACGAGGCCGGTCACGCCACTCCTGGCGCGGGCCACGGTCATCCCAGCGTCCGCCTCCGTGTCCTCCTCCACGGCCTTAGCCTCGGTCATTGCGCTCGGGGCGTCGACCGAAGCGTTCTTCCCATATGGCTCTAAGCTCTTGACAGTGGCTGGTGTTGTGGGTGTTCAGGTTGTGGAAGGTGCAGAACGGACGGCCTTTCTTGGATGACTCGGGCTGATCTCTGCCTCGCTTGGTGTCGGGCTCCGCTGCGAGCACTACTGCCTCTTTGCGCTTTACGTCCTTGTCCTTGGCCTTCTTCTCCTCCACTCCTGCAGCTGGCAGCTCAAGGAGAGAGAGGCGCCCCTCCTCAGCTCTCGCGCACTTGGTCGCCGGGTTGAACAACTCCTGAGATGTGCAAAGCTCCTCGTGGATAGCCAGCTCTTCCTTCATCTTGACATCACGGACGCCATCTAAGAACGCGGAGATGATGGCTTCATCCGTGACCTTGGGGATCTTGAGGCGGGTGTTGTTGAAGTGCTGGATGTACTTCTGGAGGGTCTCTCCTAGTTGTTGCTTGATGCCGCGTAGATCGCCCGCGGCTGGTGGGCGGTCGCGAGTGCCCTGGAAGTTGGCGACAAAGCAGTCGCGCATCTCGTCCCAGGAGGAGATCGAGCCGTGATGCAGGTTCAGGAGCCAGGAGCGGGCCCCATCCTTGAGAGCCATGGGAAACCAATTCGCCATGACTTTTTCATCGTCGTTGGCTGCTTCGATGCTCAACTCATAGAGCTGCAGGAACTCCGCGGGGTCGGCGGTGCCGTAGTATCGAGGAGGTAGATCTGGCTTGAACTTGCCTGGCCAAGCGACGCTACGCAGTTCGGGGGTGAAGGCACGGCAGCCAGCCGTGGTCGCCAGGGCCCGCTTCTGAGGCGGAACTTGGTCTTGGTGAGGTCCGCGCTGCACCACTGCAGGCGGGACGCAGTCTTGACAAGGTGGTGTGGGGAGCGCTGGTGCAGCTTCTCGCGGCCGCGAGATTTCTTGGCAGCCTTTTTCTTCACGCGCGGGCGTCAAGCACGATGGATCATGCCACGAAGGCGCTCGCCTTGGTGCCATGGGGTCGAGGCGGTGGAAGCATGCCATGAGCCCCGTCGCCCGTGGCTAGTTAAGGGGGAGGCAGAGAGTGGGACGGCGTCGGAGAGCCCCCTGCAGCACGGACGAGCTCGGCGACGCGGTTGAGCCACTCCTTGTAGAGGTCGTCGACGGGGCGGTAACGCAGGAGCTCGTTCGCCGCGATGAGTGCGGCCCGTGCCTCCATGGGAGCGCGATGCGCGTGGGACGAAGAACCAGGAGGGGTGAGTGATGGAGTAGCGGTGCGGCTGTCGTGCCACACCGAAGGATGCTGTGAGGATGCCTGCTGCTCGTTCCCCATCGGGCCGGTGGCAGCGTTGGCGGCGGGGGCCGGAGAACGACAAGGTGGCCCGCCAACGGGAGCCGTCTGAGCGACGCGGGCGGCGAGGGCAGCCGGACGCTCAGCTCGAGCACGGCGAGCGTCTGCCATGGAGACGACGGAGCGATGGACTGACGGAAGGGAAACTACGGCGCACCCTTACCTGGCGCGCCAAATGTCGGATGTGGGGCTCCGGCTAACCCTTATGGTTCGAACACTGGGGGTGCGCGCGAAGTCTTTCCCTCCTACCGATCTACGCTCTAGCTCGCTTAGATCTTGCGGACGAATTTGACAAACTCACAACACAGAAAGACACGGGGTTTATACTGGTTTGAGCCACCGTCGTGCTGTAATACCCTACTCCAGTGTGGTGGTGGTGGATTGCCTCTTGGGCTGATGATGAACAATACAAGGGAAGAACAACCTCCTGAGGTTGAGGTGTTCTTGGGCATATGAACTTGCGGTGTGTAGGTTCCCTCAAGCTAAGATGAGATGATCCCCATCCACTGTGGTGGCTAGTCCTATTTATAGAGGCCCTTGTCCTCTTCCCAAATATCGAGCAAGCAGGGAGCCAACAACAGCGGGCAAATTTGAAGGGGGACACCTAGTACAAGCTATCTTGACAAAAGCGGTCTTCGCCTGTGAAAGGCTCCGGTGGTGACGCCGTCTTGGGATCCACGATGACCTCCGTCTTGCAGTCCTTGGTCTTGGTCTTGTTGCACCGGAATGGCAACCTTTGCCTAATGCCTCGGTACTCCGTGGCTGCGCTTGCCTCCTTTGCACCAAAGTGGAAACAAGGACGCCGCGCGCGCTGGCGCCTGCCTGGTGTCAATCGTCATGGCTCACGTCACGAGAGCCTCGTGAGGTACGCCTCGCGTTGATATCTCCGCCCCTCGCGAGCCTGCCTGACTAGGCCGCTCGGGAGGAGGTCTTGCATCGTCCGCCTCGCGAGGCTTGGACCCTCGCGAGGGTCTTGGATTCCTTGTTGATGAAGATGGGACGTACGGCCTGCTACTTGGCCATGCCGTGGGCCGCATGTAGGCAAGTCTGGGGACCCCCGTTCCCAGAACGCCGACAGTTTGTTAGTTTTCAATGAAGTTTCTGATTCATACTTTACCTTGTGAATGAATTGTTACTTTAGCATAAGGAATTATATGACAACATATGTTGCTATTCTAAAGATGATCAAGATGCCCTCATGTCCGTATTTTATTTTATCGACACCTCTATCTCTAAATATGTGGACATATTTTTCGATTTCGGCTTTCACTTGAGGACAGACGAGGTCTAAGCTTGGGGGAGTTGATATGTCCATTTTGCATCATGCTTTTATATTTGATATTTATTGCATTATGGGCTGTTATTACACATTATATCACAATACTTATGCCTTTTCTCTCTTATTTTATAAGGTTTACATGAAGAGGGAGAATGCCGGCAACTGGAATTCTGGACTGGAAAAGGAGAAAATATTAGAGACCTATTCTGCACAACTCCAAAAGTCCTGAAATTTCACTGAGAATATTTTTGGAATATATAAAAATATTGGGCGAAGAAAGTACCAGAGGAGGGCACCTGCCATCCACAAGGGTGGAGGGCGCGCCCCCCGTCCTTGTGGGCTACCTAGCAGGCCCCCGATGCCCATCTTTTGCTATATGGTGTGTTTTGATCTGGGAAAAATTAGAAGGAAGCTTTCGGGATGAAGCGCCGCCGTCTCGAGGCGGAACTTGGGAAAAACTAATCTAGGGCTCCAGCGGAGCTGTTCTGCCTGGGAAACTTCCCTCTGGGAGGGGGAAATCAAAGCCATCGTCATCACCAACGATCCTCTCATCGAGAAGGGGTCAATATCCATCAACATGTTAACCAGCACCATCTCCTCTCAAACCCTAGTTCATCTCTTGTATCCGATCTTTGTCTCGAAACCTCAGATTGGTACCTATGGGTTGCTACTAGTGTTGATTACTCCTTGTAGTTGATGCTAGTTGGTTTATTCGGTGGAAGATCATATGTGCAGATCCTTAATTGATAATTAATACTCCTCTGATTATGAACATGAATATGCTTTGTGAGTAGTTACGTTTGTTCCTGAGGACATGGGAGAAGTCTTGTTAGAAGTAATCATGTGAATTTGGTATTCGTTCGATATTTTGATGAGATGTATGTTGTCTTTCCTCTAGTGGTGTTATGTGAACATCGACTACATGACACTTCACCATTATTTGGGCCTAGGGGAAGGCATTGGGAATTAATAAGTAGATGATGGGTTGCTAGAGTGACAGAAGCTTAAACCCTAGTTTATGCGTTGCTTCGTAAGGGGCTGCTTTGGATCCATATGTTTCATGTTATGGTTAGGTTTACCTTAATTCTTATTTCGTAGTTGCGGATTCTTCCCAGAGGGGTTAATCATAAGTGGGAGGGTTGTCCAAGGAAGGGCAGCACCCAAGCACCTGTCCATCCACATATCAAATTATCAATGTAACGAATGCGAATCATATGAGCATGATGAAAACTAGCTTGACAATAATTCCCATGTGTCCTCGGGAGCGCTTTGCTTTATATAAGAGTTCGTCCAGGCTTGTCCTTTGCTACAAAAAGAATTGGGTCACCTTGATGCCCTTTTTACTTTTGTTATTTGTTACTCGTTACGAATTTTCTTATCCCAAAACTATTTGTTACTGATAATTTCATTGCTTGCAGAGAATACCTTGCTGAAAACCGCTTGTCATTTCCTTCTCCTCCTCGTTGGGGTTGACGCTCTTACTTATCGAAAGGACTACAATAGATCCCATATACTTGTGGGTCATCACCTTGCATATTATAGTTCATCATGAAGCCTTTGTAGCTTGGTGGCAGTGACTGAAGAACTCTATCAATAACACTCTCAACTAGAAGATCAATTCCCAGCCGAGTCAACTAGTTATGATACCCAGGCATTTTGAGTATGTGTTCATTGATAGAATTGTTCTCCTCCATCTTGCAGCTATAGAACTTGTTGGAGACTTCATATCTCTCAATCTGGGCATTAGTTTGAAATAGAAACTTCAGCTCTTGGAACATCTCATATGCTCCGTTGCGTTCAAAATGTCTTTGAAGTCCCGTTCTAGGCCGTAAAGCATGGCACATTGAACTATCGAGTAGTCATCAGATCAAGTCTGTCAGATGTTCATAACATCCGCAGTAGCTCCTGTAGCGGGTCTTTCACCTAGCGGTGCATCAAGGACATAATTTTTCTGTGCAACAATGAGGATAATCCTCAAGTTACGGACCCAGTCCGTGTAGTTTCTACCATCATATTTCAACTTACCTTTCTCTAGGAACACATTAAAATTCAAGGGAACGGTAGCACGAGCCATTGATCTACAACGTACTAATGAACTCTGTCGGATTTCGGGTTCCCGCAGACCCTTGAGGTTCGAACACTGGGGTGTGCGCGGAGATTTCGCCTCCTACCTACCTGCACCCCTCCGCCTCACTAAGATCTAAGCTATGGAAAGAGCAACACAAGAGACACAGGGTTTATACTGGTTCGGGCCACCGTTGTGGTGTAATACCCTACTCCAGTGTGTGGTGTGGTGGATTGCCTCTTGGGCTGATGATGATGAACAATACAAGGAAGAACAGCCTCGCGAGGGTCTGTTCTTGGCTGGGGCGATGAACTGCTGGGAGGAGTCCAGTCACCCTTCCCTCTCCTCTCCATCCTATGGGTGGCTGGTCCTATTGATAGAGGCCCTGGTCCTCTTCCCAAATATCGAGCGGGAAGGGAGCCAACAATGGCAGGCTAATTTGAAGGGGGACAGCTAGTACCAGTTACCCTGACAAAAGTAGTCTTCGCCTGCACAAAGCTGTGGAGGTGACGCCGTCTTGGGCTCCACGATGACCTACATCTTGCAGTCCTCCTGGTCTTGGTCTTGTTGCACCGAAATGGCAACCTTTGCCTGATGCCTCGGTACTCCGCGGCTGCGCTTGCCCCCTTTGCACCAAAGGGGAAAGGAGGACACTGCGCGGACTGGCACCCGCCTGGCGCCCTTGGTCGTCATGGCTTGCGTCACGGGCACCTCGTGAGGTACCCCGCCTTGATCTCTCCGCCTCCTCGCGAGCCAGCCTGATGAGGCCGTGCCGGAGGAAGCTCCGCGTCGTCCGCCCCACGAGGCTTGGCCCCTCGCGAGGGTCTTGGGTCTGTGTTGGTGAAGATGGGCCGTGCTGGGCCCCCCTTTGAGCCACGCCGTAGGCCGCAGGCAGGCAAGTCTGGGGACCCCCGTTCCCAGAACACCGACAGTAGCCCCCGGGCCCAAGGCGCGCCCAGACTTGGCCGTGCAAGGAGGCGAAAGGGCAAGAGCGAAGCACCGCAGGCCCTAACAGCCTGCGGTCTTGGGCGCCGTGTGGCGGTTGATTGGACGTGGGCGTCTCCACTTCCCCATGGCGCCTCGGCAACTGCACGGATTGGACAAGTCCCTGCATGCAAAGCGGGTCATAATTACCTGCGATCATGGGGGCCGCCGGTTGGCCCTCGCCAGCTATAAGTACGGATCGGCGCGCGCCCTTCTAGTTCATCCCCCCTTGCTTCTCCTTCTTCTTCATGGCCCTGTCGAGGAGGTTCTCGGCCGCAGAGAAGGGGAAGGCTCGCTAGGTTGAGCCGGCCTCTCCCCCGCCCAAGCGCGGCCGAGGGCGCCCTCGCAAACATCCTGTGGCCACCATGGCAGCTCCCCGCGGCCGTGGAGACGAGTTCCACCACGGCGATGGACGGATTGCTGCGGCCGGGGGGCGCGCTCCAGTCGCGCATCCCCCTAGGCCACGCTTCCACGCTGCAGAGGTGCTGCCAGAGTTCGTCGTGTGGTCGGTGGAGCCGACTAGCACCCGGCTTCCACTTCCTCGCTTCCTCCTCGGCGAGCTCCCAGCCGGCGCCCCGGGCGGCCTTTGGCTTCAGGCCGACGGTTGCTGCAGCCGGGCCTCATGGGCTTCGCTGGAGGTCTCCGCAGCCGGGAGCCTGGGCCTGGCCCGCGGTTGGCAGATGTTTGCCCGCGCGCGGGGCCTGAGTTGTCGGTGCACCCTGCACTTCAAGTTTGACGGCGATGCCACCCTCTACGTGAGGGTGTTTGGGGAAGATGGTCGCCACGCAGGGTGCTGCCCCGAGGACGACGACCGCGGCCGGGAACCCAGCTCCAGCGATGATGGAGAGGACAGCGCTTACGTGACCGGTGGCGCTCAGGGTTCCCCAAGCTTCTACGGTTCTTCTTCAGGCGGCGACTCTTCTAGCGGTGGCCGCGGTCAGCCTCCACGCCGTCGTATCTGCTTGGGAGGTGGCAGCGTGTCCGCCCGCCGTCGCGCCCCGGTGAAGCGTGAGACGGAGTCTGCCTGAGCCCCGGAGGCAGCTCGAGTCTTCCCTGCAGGCCGGTGTGAGGCGAGTTGCGCCTGATTTGTTCTTTCTTTTCCTTTTTCCTACGTAAAAAGACAGTAGTGTGGAGCCCCGCGGGGGCGTGTTTGGTTCATTGCTATTAATCATCGTTTTGCTTCTGTTATCGTGCCTTCCGGCTACGTGCCCGTGCGTGGATAGTTCCCGGCCCCAGCCGTGGGGGGGCGACCGACCCAGGTCCTGTGTTCGTGTCGCGGTGCCCGTGGGGCACGGACTGGAGGGGTGCTCCTGTAATGGACCCAGGCCGCGAACCCTTTGAACGACTAGGACAGGAACACTAGCGAGGGCGCTCGGCTGCCGCCCCCCTCGTGAGGCCTTGCATAAGAGAAATCGAGGCAGGAGAGTGGAAAGTCGAAGAACCACAAGCCAAAGACGGCAACAACTTCAATAAAACTTCGAATGAGAAGGAACAAGTCAACTGCGGAAAGCAAATGAAAAGCCGCGTCCGGCACCTAATCTAGTCTTCGACGTCTTCTCACCAGCGCGGAGCTAAGTGCTGCCACTGGGCGTGGGAGGGAGCCAGGGCCTGAGGCTGGCACTCCTGAGACTCCGGGGCATGTACAGCCCCAACTCATTATTATGTGAGAGTGTCACGAGCGGCGAGTTTCACAGGCGTTGGCCTTCTTCACAGGCTCCGGGCCTTTTCCAAAACGCGACAGCTTCACAGGAATTCGCCTTCTTCACAAGCTCTGGGCCTTTTCCAAAATGCGACAGCTTCATAGGCATTCGCCTTCTTCACAGGCTCTGGGCCTTTCCAAAACGCGATAGCTTGACAGGCATTCGCCTTCTTCACAGGCTCTGGGCCTTTTCCAAAACGCGACAGCTTCATAGGCATTCGCCTTCTTCACAGGCTCTGGGCCTTTTCCAAAACGCGACAGCTTCACAGGCATTCGCCTTGTTCACAGGCTCTGGGCCTTTTCCAAAATGCGACAGCTTCACAGGCATTCGCCTTCTTCACAGGCTCTGGGCCTTTTTTAGGGGTAGAACCTCCAGAGGTGCTGGATGTTCCATGCGTTCTGGACGGGAACCCCCTCCCGAGTCTCCAAGCGCGTGGAGCCGGGCCTGGAAACATGAACAACTTTGAACGGGCCCTCCCACGTGGGAGAGAGCTTGTGCAGCCCCTCCCTGGAGAGAACCCGCCTGAGCACAAGGTCTCCTACCTCGAGGGTTCTGGGGCGGATGTTGCGGCAGTGATATCGCCGCAGCGCTTGTTGGTACCTCGCCGCTCGCAGCGCGACTTCTCGGCGACGTTCCTCCCCCAGCACGAGGTCCATCCCCCGCATGGCGTCCTGCTGCGCCTCGTCGAATGCCAGGACCCGCGTGGAGCGACGTCTGACCTCGTGAGGGAGGACCGCTTCGGCTCCGTAGACCAGGAAGAACGCGGTCTCTCCGGTCGGCTTGGTCACGGTTGTGCGGATGGACCACAACACGGACTGAAGCTCGTCGTACCAACCTCTACCGCAGGCCTCCAACTTCTTCTTGAACGTCCTAGTCTTGAGGCCCCTCAGGACCTCTGCGTTGGCTTGCTCGGCCTGGCCGTTGCTTCGGGGGTGCGCCACCGAAGCGTAGCATATCTGCGTTCCAAGGTTAGCACAGTATGTTTTGAAGAGGTTACTGGTGAACTGCGAACCATTGTCCGTGATGATGCGGTTCGGCACCCCGAACCGGCTCACGATGCCCTTGATGAACTTGACCGCGGAACCCGCGGGAATGGTGCGGACAGCCTCTACTTCAGCCCACTTGGTGAACTTGTCCACGGCGACGTAGAGGTAGCGGTAGCCCCCTGGCGCCCGAGGAAACGGGCCCAAGATGTCCAGCCCCCAGACTGTGAATGGCCACGAAAGGGGTATAGTCTACAGGCCTCCTGCTGGCTGATGGATCTGCTTGGCGTGGAACTGGCAGGCCTCACAAGCTTTCACTAGTTCGACGGCGTCATTGAGTGTGGTGGGCCAATAAAACCCACTGCGGAATGCCTTGCCCACGAGGGTCCGTGATGATGAATAATGTCCACAGTCTCCGCCGTGTATATCTTCCAGCAGTTCCTTCCCTTGCTCCCTGGAGATGCAGCACAGGGATACATCGTTTGGTCGCTTCTGGTAGAGCTCTCCATCCTTGATGCAGTATGCCGTGGCCTGGCGTGCCACTCACTCCGCTTACTCCTCCTTCTCCGGCAGGGTCCCTTGTGTTAAGTAACTCCGGAGCTCCGTGATCCAGCATCCGTCGTGAGGTTCCATCGTCAGGAGCAGGCGTGCTCCTGAGGCCGGGCCATAGGCTGGAGGTCCTGAGGCAGGTGGCTGGGGGAGCTCCTCCCGAGGCTGAGGCGTGTTTGACATTGACGGCAGGGCTGAGGGCTTGAAGAGCCGCTCCTCGAAAACGCCAGGCTCCTGAGGTAACCGCCTGGACGCCCGTTTGGCGATGTCGTCGGCCTCCTGATTGGTGCCATGGGGCACATGCTGCAACTCCAACCCCCAGAACTGCTTCTCCATCCTGCGGACCTCCGCAAGGTAGGCTTTCATGTGCTCATCTTTCGGCTCGTACACCTTGTTGGAGAAATTGACAAGGAGCTGCGAATCGCCCTTGATGGTGAGGCATTTCACTCCCAGGGCAGCTGCGGCCTTCAAGCCCGCTATTAAACCTTCATACTCCGCTATGTTGTTGGAGACCTTTTCACCTTGCTGGAAACAGAGCTGCACAGCGTAGTAGAGCTTGTCCTGAGTGGGTGATATAAGCACTGCCCCAGCCCCAGCGCCATGCCTGGAGAACGCCCCATCGAAGTACATGACCCAGCCTTCTGGTGCCTCGCTTCCCGGGGAGAGGGACCGATCCTCGTCGGCCTTGAGGCCTGGTGCCTCCATCCATTCTGCCACAAAATCCGCCAACGCCGCTCCCTTGATGACTCTGGTCGTGCTGAATTCGAGCTGAAACGCTTGTAGTTCTATGTTCCACTCAGCAACCCTTCCAGCTGAGTTAGGGCTCCTGAGCACTCTCTCCAGGGGGTATGACGACACGACCTTGATGGGGTGACCCTGAAAATAGTGTCGCAGCTTGCGTGAGGCCACCAGTAGCGCGAGGAGGAGTTTCTGAGGCATGGGGTATCGTGCCCTCGCATCCCGCAACACCGTGCTGATGAAGTACACTGGGTGCTCAACGAGGTTGGGTGCGTTAGTGCTGGCGGCTCCCTTCGGAGACCATGGCGCCTCTTGAGGCGAGGAGGCCTCCTGAGACTGGCCACCTGGGAGAGGGGCCTCTTCCGCCTCTGGTGCACTCCTCTGCGGTGGCTGATCCTCCTCAGCCGCGGTGGCGGTTTCTCTGGGCCTTCCTTGTTCCTGTTCTGCCTTGTCCCGGGCTGCTGCAGCGGTTTTGATTCGACGCTCCTCTCTAACCGCCACCAGGGCTGCGCTGGCGGAGTAGGGAGTGGCGGCGAGGTAAAGCACCAGGGGCTCTTGAGGGCGCGGAGCCACCATGACCGGTGGGCTGGTCAGATATCTCTTGAGATCCTGGAACGCCTTGTCGGCCTCTTCAGTCCACTCAAAGGGCCCCTTTTTCTTCATTAGCTGGAAGAAGGGCAGCGCTCGTTCCCCCAACTTGGAGATGAAGCGCCCTAGCACGGTCACGCGCCCAGTGAGCTTCTGCATTTCTCTGAGGGTCTTTTGCGGGCTCATGTATTCCACCGCCTTGACCTTTTCCGGGTTAGCCTCGATGCCTCGGTGGGACACGAGGAAACCCAAGAGCTTGCCCGAGGGGACTCCGAACACACACTTCTCTGGGTTGAGCCGTAGGTTCACTGCGTTGAGGCTCGTGAAGGTTTCCTCCAGGTCTTGTATCAGGGTCCTGGCCTCCCGAGACTTTACCACAATGTCATCAACGTAAGCTTCAACATTCTTCCCGAGCTGCAGGCCCAAGGTGATGTGCATCAGCCGCTGAAAGGTCGCCCCTGCGTTACGCAGCCCGAATGGCATGCAGGTGTAGCAGTACACCCCACACGGGGTTAGGAAGGCTGTCTTTTCGACGTCTTCGACCGCCATTTTGATCTGGTGATACCCAGAGAAGGCATCCAAGAAGCATAGCAGGTCGCATTCCGCGGTGGAATCGACGATCTGGTCGATGCGGGGGAGCGGGAACGGATCTTGCGGGCATGCTTTGTTGAGGTTGGTGAAGTCGACACACAGGCGCTCCTTCCCTCGCTTCTTTGGCACAACGACAGGGTTGGCCAACCAATCTGGGTATCGGACCTCACGAATGACCCCAGCGGCTTCTAATTTGCGGGTTTCTTGGACGATGAAGGCCTGCTTTTCTGTGGACTGCCGCCTGGCCTTCTGCTTCTTGTTTGCGCGCAGGAACCCGACCAGGGCCTCCTCCTACTCGGGTTCAAGGTTGGCACCTATGGTGAAAGTGGCGTTGGTGGACCCATCCTCATCGACGGGTATCTGCTTGGTTTCTGCCTTGTCTTGGGTGAACAATTGTTTCTTCTTGGCGGGTGCAGCCCCCTTGGGCTCGGGGGTCTCCAAGTCGGTGGGCTGTGCCAACGCCGCCGTCTTGAAGGCAAGCTTGAGCACTCGCAGCGCGTCTCCGGTGTCCCCGTGCACGGTGAGGACACCGCTGCTCCCGGGCATCTTCATGAGGATGTACGCCGGGTGCGTCGCGGCCATGAACTGGGCCAGCGCTGGGTAGCCGAGGATGGCGTTGTAGGGGAGGCCGATGAGGGCGATGTCGAAGTCGACCAGCTCCGTGCGGAAGTTGTTGTAGGTGCCGAAGGTTACTGGGAGCCGGATCTGTCCCAAGGAGCTAGATGACCCGCCCCCAACGCTTGAGAAGGGCCGGCTGGGTTGCAGCCGTTCCAGGGGTATGCAGAGGAGGTTGAAGGCCTCGACCGAGAGCACGCTGAGGCCCGCACCTCCATCGATGAGAGTTCTGGTGACGGCCACCTGGCAGATGGTGGGGGTGCACATCATGGGGAGCGCACCCGAGCAGGCTGAGTTGGAGGGGTGGTCCTCCAAGCTGAAGGTCAGGCCGGCCTTGGGCGCCGCCCGGTCCAGGAGAGCCCCCTGCCGCGTGGAAGCGGTGCCGACCCGGCAGATGAACGGCTTGACGTGGTGACTTGTAGGCGGCGCCTGCGAGCCGCCCAGGAGGGCCGCGACGACCGGGGGTGTTGGTGTAGCGCGATGGGCGGGGAAGAGGCTGCGGGGCTCTTCCCAGGAGGCCATGGAGGCTGCCAGCAGGTGGAGCAGCCATGTGCGCGGAGCGCTGGTGAGGGCCATGGGGAGCCAGTTGGCCATGACCCTATCGTCACCTCCGGCTTCGAGGAGGGCCTCCTCGCTCGCCAGCGAGAAGGCCAGCGGATCTGTCGCACCGCCGTAGCGCGGCGGCGTCGTTGGCCTGAACTTGTCCGGCCACCGTACCCGTTGCAGGGCTGGGGCTAGGCCTCAGAGCCCCCTGGTCCCCGTGCTGGCACCGGCGGCCGGAGCGGGCGACGCGCTACTCATCGCGAGGCAGGTCGTGGCGGCGGCGGAAGAGAAAACTCCGGTGCACCCCTACCTGGCGCGCCAAATGTCAGATTTCGGGTTCTGACAGACCCTTGAGGTTCGAACACTGGGGTGCACGCGGAGATTTCGCCTCCTACCTACCTGCACCCCTCCGCCTTGCTAAGATCTAAGCTATGGAAAGAGCAACACAAGAGACACAGGGTTTATACTGGTTCGGGCCACTGTTGTGGTGTAATACCCTACTCCAGTGTGTGGTGTGGTGGATTGCCTCTTGGGCTGATGATGATGAACAATACAAGGAAGAATAGCCTCGCGAGGGTCTTTTCTTGGCTGGGGCGATGAACTGCTGGGAGGAGTCCAGTCACCCTTCCCTCTCCTCTCCATCCTATGGGTGGCTGGTCGTATTTATAGAGGCCCTGGTCCTCTTTCCAAATATCGAGTAGGAAGGGAGCCAACAATGGTGGGCTAATTTGAAGGGGGACAGCTAGTACCAGTTACCCTGACAAAAGTAGTCTTCGCCTGCACAAAGCTCTGGTGGTGACGCCGTTTGGGCTCCACGATGACCTCCATCTTGCAGTCCTCCTGGTCTTGGTCTTGTTGCACCGAAATGGCAACCTTTGCCTGATGCCTCGGTACTCCGCGGCTGCGCTTGCCCCCTTTGCACCAAAGGGGAAAGGAGGACACTGCGCAGGCTGGCACCCGCCTGGCGCCCTTGGTCGTCATGGCTTGCGTCACGGGCACCTCGTGAGGTACCCCGCCTTGATCTCTCCGCCTCCTCGCGAGCCAGCCTGATGAGGCCGTGCCTGAGGGAGCTCCGCGTCGTCCGCCCCGCGAGGCTTGGCCCCTCGCGAGGGTCTTGGGCCTGTGTTGGTGAAGATGGGCCGTGCTGGGCCCCCCTTTGAGCCACGCCGCAGGCCGCAGGCAGGCAAGTCTGGGGACCCCCGTTCCCAGAACGCCGACAAACTCCCACTTAAATCAACATAGTAATGAACTCCCACTTAAATCAACATACTAATGAACTCCCACTTAAATCAACATACTAGATATGCAATACTATTAAGACTAAGTTCATGATAAATTAAGTTCAATTAATCAAATTACTAATGAACTCCCACTTAAATCAACATCCCTCAAGTTGTCTAAGTGATACATGATCCAAATCAACTAAACCATGTCCGATCATCACGTGAGATGGGGTAGTCTTCAATGGTGAACATCTCTATGTTGATCATATCTACTATATGACTCATGTTTGACCTTACGGTCTCCAGTGTTCCAAGACCTTGTCTATACATGCTAGGCTCGTCAAGTTTAACCCAAGTATTCTGCATGTGCAAAGCTATCTTACACCCGTTGTATGTGAACATATAGTCTATCACACTTGATCATCATGAGGTGCTTCGAAATGATGAACTTTGGCAACAGTGCATTCTCAGGGAGAACACTTTTATCTTGAAATTAAGTGAAGGGATCATCTTATAATGCTACCGTCGTTCTAAACAAAATAATATGCATAAAGGATAAACATCACATGCAATCAAAAAATATGTGACATGATATGGCCATCATCATCTTGTGCTTTTGATCTCCATCTCCAAAGCATCGTCATCATCTCCATGGTCACCGGCTCGACACCTTGATCTCCATCGTTGCGTCGGGGTTGTCTCGCCAACTATTGCTAATGCATAGCGATAAAGTAAAGCAATTACATGGCACTTGCATTTCATACAATAATTAAGAGACAACCCTAAGGCTCCTCCCGGTTGTCGATATTACAAAACATGATCATATCATACAACAAAGTATATCACATCACGTCTTGACCATATCACATCACAACATAACCTGCAAAACAAGTTAGACGCCCTCTACTTTATTGTTGCAAGTTTTACGTGGCTGCTACAGGCAACTAGCAAGAACCGTTCTTACCTACACAAAACCACAACGGTGGTTATGAACTTTGCTGTTTTAACCTTCTTCAAGGACCGGACGTAGTCAAATTCGATTCAACTAAAGTAGGAGAAACAGACACCCGCCAGCCACCTTTAGGCAAAACAAGTTGCATGTCAGTCGGTGGAACCGGTCTCATGTGCGTTGACATGTGATAACCCACAAGTATAGGGGATCGCAACAGTTTTCGAGGGTATTCAACCCAAATTTATTGATTCGACACAAGGGGAGCCAAAGAATATTCTCAAGTATTAGCAGCTGAGTTGTCAATTCAACCACACATGGAAAGTTAATATCTGCAGCAAAGTGTTTAGTAGCAAAGTAATATGATAGTAGTGGCAACGGTAGCAAAAGTAATATTTTTGGTGTTTTGTAGTGATGATAACAATAGCAACGGAAAAGTAAATAAGTGAAGAACAATATATGGAAAGCTCATAGACAATGGATCGGTGATGGAGAATTATGTCGGATGCGGTTCATCGTGTAACAGTCATAACCTAGGGTGACACAGAACTAGCTCCAGTTCATCAATGTAATGTAGGCATGTATTCCGAATATAGTCATACGTGCTTATGGAAAGAACTTGCATGACATCTTTTGTCCTACCCTCCCGTGGCAGCGGGGTCCTATTGGAAACTAAGGGATATTAAGGCCTCCTTTTAATAGAGTACCGGAATAAAGCATTAACACATAGTGAATACATGAACTCCTCAAACTACGGTCATCACCGGGAGTGGTCCCGATTATTGTCACTTCGGGGTTGCCGGACCGTAACACATAGTAGGTGACTATAGACTTGCAAGATAGGATCAAGAACTCTCATATATTGATGAAAACATAATAGGTTCAGATCTGAAATCATGGCACTCGGGCCCTAGTGACAAGCATTAAGCATAGCAAAGTCATAGCAACATCAATCTCAGAACATAGTGGATACTAGGGATCAAACCCTAACAAAACTAACTCGATTACATGACAAATCTCATCCAACCCATCACCGTCCAGCAAGCCTATGATGGAATTACTCACGCACGGTGGTGAGCATCATGAAATTGGTGATGGACGATGGTTGATGATGACGATGGCGACGGATTCCCCTCTCCGGAGCCCCGAACGAACTCCAGATTAGCCCTCCCAAGAGAGTTTAGGGCTTGGCGGCGGCTCCATATCGTAAAACGCGATAAATCCTTCTCTTTGGGTTTTTTCTCCCCGAAAGTGAATATATGGAGTCAGGGTTGAGGTCGGTGGAGCGTCAGGGGGCCCACGAGGCACGGGGGCGCGCCCAGGGGGTAGGGCGCGCCCCCACCCTCATGGACAGGTGGAGGCCCCCTAATGTGGATCTTCCTTCCGGTATTTTTTATATATTCCAAAATAATTCTCCGTTGATTTTCAGGTCATTCTGAGAACTTTTATTTTTGCACAAAAATAACACCATGGAAATTCTGCTGAAAACAACGTCAGTCTGGGTTAGTTCCATTCAAATCATGCAAGTTAGAGTCCAAACCAAGGGAAAAAGTGTTTGGAAAAGTAGATACGACGGAGACGTATCAACTCCCCCAGGCTTAAACCTTTGCTTGTCCTCAAGCAATTCAATTGATAAACTGAGAGTGATAAGGAAAAACTTTTACAAACTCTGTTTGCTCTTGTTGTTGTAAATATGTAAAGCCAGCATTCAAGTTTTCAGCAAAGATTATGAACTAACCATAGTCACAATAACATTTAGGTCTCATGTTTACTCATATCAATGGCATAATCAACTAGCGAGCAATAATAATAAATTTGGGATGACAACACTTTCTCAATACAATCATGATATGATATAAGAAGATGGTATCTCGCTAGCCCTTTCTAAGACCGCAAAACATAAATGCAGAGCACCTTTAAAGATCAAGGACTGACTAGACATTGTAATTCATGGTAAATGAGATCCGGTCAAGTCACACTCAATGTAAACTAACAGTAATGAATGCAAATGATAGCGGTGCTCTCCAACTGGTGCTTTTTAATAATAGGATGATGACTCAACATAAAAGTAAATAGATATGCCCTTCGCAGAGGGAAGCAGGGATTTGTAGAGGTGCCAGAGCTCGGTTTTGACATAGATATGGATAATATTTTGAGCGGCATACTTTAATTGTCAATATAACAACCAAGAGATGGCGATATCTTCCATGCTACACACATTATAGGCGGTTCCCAAACAGAATGGTAAAGTTTATACTCCCCCTCCACCAACAAGCATCAATCCATGGCTTGCTCGAAACAACGAGTGCCTCCAACTAACAACAGTCCCGGAGGAGTTTGTTTGCAATTATTTTGATTTGATTTGCATAAAGCATGGGACTGGGCATCCCGGTGACCAGCCATTTTCTCGTGAGTGAGGAGCAGAGTCCACTCCTCTTGAGAACAACCCGCTTAACTTGGAAGATACAAACATCCCTAGGTTATACATGAGCTATTCGAGCATACAAAACGGAATGTTTATTTGAAGGTTTAGAGTTTGGCACATACAAACTTACTTGGAATGGCAGGTAAATACCGTATATAGGTAGGTATGGTGGACTCATATGGAACAACATTAGGGTTTATGGAGTTGGATGCACAAGCAGTATTCCCGCTTAGTACAGGTGAAGGCTAGCAAAAGACTGGGAAGCGACCAGCTATAGAGCGACAACAGTCATGAACATGCATTAAAATTAATCAACACCGAATGCAAGCATGAGTAGGATATAATGCACCATGAACATAAATATCATAGAGGCTATGTTGATTTTGTTTCAACTACATGTGTGAACATGTGCCAGGTCAAGCCACTCGAATTGTTCAAAAGAGGATACCACCCTATCATACCACATCACAACCATTTTAATAACATGTTGGCACGCAAGGTAAACCATTATAAGCTCCTAGCTAATTAAGCATGGCATAAGCAACTATAATCTCTAATTGTCATTGCAAACATGTTTATTCATAATAGGCTAAATCAGGAACGATGAACTAACCATATTTACAAATACAAGAGAGGTCGAGTTCATACCAGCTTTTCTCATCTCAGTAAGTTCATCATATAATCATCATTGTTGCCTTTCACTTGCACGACCGAATAGTGTGGATAGTAATAATAGTGCATGTGCATTTGACTAAGCTGAAATCTGCAAGCATTCAATTCAAGAGAAAAGACAAGGTAATATGGGCTCTTTGTTAGATCAACGATAATGCATATAAAAGCCACTTTAACATTTTAATTATGGTCTTCTCCTCTTGACCCCTAGAGAACAAGAAAAGAAATAAAATTATTTACACGGAAAAGCTCCCAACAAGCAAAAAAAGAACGAGAAATCATTTTGGGTTTTCTTTTTAATTATTACTACTACAACGAGAAAAGTAAACTAACTAAAAGCTACGACTAATTTCTTTTTGTTTTTATTAAGGTTTATTAAACACACAAGAAGAAAGCATAAAAAGTAAAATAAACTAGCATGGATGATATAGGGAAAAAGTATGAGCACCGACAACTAGCAATGAGTGTGTGCACATGAATGTAATATCGGTGAGAAATACGTACTCCCCCAAGATTAGGCTTTTGGCCTAGGTTGGTCTATGGCCACGGCTGGCCTGGCGGATATCCAAAGTAATAGTTGGGGTCGTACTGTGAAGAAGCCTCGGATTGCCACTAGTTGGCAATCACCTCCGGATCCCACTGGTAATCATACTATCGTGGAGTGTCAAATTGTGGTTTCACTCTGGCTCTGTAGATGATGTAGGGTTCCGGTAGGCGTGAATGGCCTCCAACGGAACAAGGTACTTGCCTGCAGATAAATCAAACAAGGAAGGAGCAGGCAAGGTAATAGTCTCAGGATGATTTTTACCAAATATTAATTTGTACTTAAGCGCCTTTTCCCTATTCATAACAATAAAATCATGTGGTACCATACTCTTATAATCTAGATAAACAGGAGGCATCAATTTCTATTCCTTCTCATAATGCCTAATAGGTATGTTAAAGTATGCAGCGAGGCACGAGGCGAAGATGCCTCCAAGGACGGGCCCCTTAGTTCGGTTAAGATTTAACCGCTTTGCACCAATAGCGCCCATACTAAATGTGTCATCATGAAATAAGGCATGGCACAAAATAACAATACCAGGGGCACTCAGGTTCCCACAGTTTCCGCGCCCAATTAAGCATCTACTAGCAAATATGGCAAAGTAACGTAAAACAGGAAAATGTATGCTAGTAATTCATGCATCGGAAACCTTCCTCGTTTCCCCTACAACAATGGTATCAATAAACACATCCACGTCGTCACGATGTGGTTCCTCTACGCTGCCCTCAAAATGCATCAAACAAACCAGACAAAAATCACGAAGTGACATCTCCTTATGCTCATCATATAAATAAAATTTCACCGTAGGTGGTGAGCTCCTAGCATGGAAATGAAAGTTTTGCACAAAGATATTGGTGAGTAAGAGATACTATTCGCATTGGTCGTGGAGGAAGGCGGCGAGGCCTGCATTCTCAGCCAATTCATAGAAATCATCATAAATCCCGGCTGCTCTCAAGAAATCATCACAAGGCCATTCACAAGGCCGAACCTCCGTGGTGCGAGGAAGATTATATTTGGGCCTCTTATCCTCCCCACTTTGCTTATCCTTCGAGCTTCGGCTCGATGAGCTCCTCAAATATCTCTTCACCTTTTTCTGAAAATTTCTGAAATTTTGAGTAACTTCAAAATAAAAGTGAACCAAACTCAACAAAATTGATAGCAACTACTCCTACAAGTGCCTAGAGGCAATATCATGCATCAAAACTACTTTTGACCATATAAATTTGACATGCAAGCTCAAGAACAGAGTCACCTAAGCAGCAAAAATATGCAATGAATAAAGCACTAGAACAAAAACTAATTGGACTATTGGAAGAGTCACATACCAAAGAACAATCCCCCAAAGCAGTTTTCTGAATGGAGCTTTGAGCAAGGAGATCGAAAATGGCAGCAAGATGAGCTTGGACTCGGGTTTGAGTTGGTTAGTGATGCTTGTGGGAGGAAGGAGTGTGTGGTAGCTGGAATAAGTGGAGGGGAGCCACCATGGGCCCACGAGGTAGGGGGGCGCGCCCAGGGGGGTAGGGCACGCCCTCCACCCTCGTGGCCAGGTGCTTGCTCCCCCTGCTGTGTTCTCAGTGCCAGATATTCTCAAATATTTCAGAAAAAATCATATTTAAATTTCAGGGCATTTGGAGAACTTGTTTTTGGGGTATTTTTTATTGCATTGATAATTCAAAAAACAAAGAGAAATTGCTATTTTTGCTTTATTTAATATAAATAACAGAAAGTAAAAAGAGGGTACAGAGAGTTGTGTTTTCTAAATTCATCCATCTCATGCTCATCAAAAGGAATCCACTAACAAGGTTGATCAGGTATTGTTAACAAACTCATTCCGAATAACATGGAACCAGAGAATTTTCGAATAACACTAGGTTACCTCAATGGGGATATGCATGTCCCTAACAATAAGGATATCATATTTCTTCTTGACAGTAGGAAGAGGAAATTCAAAACCTCCAATAGTAATAGTTGGGATTTTTCCAATAGAATTGATACTGTGGACTTGAGGTTGTTTCCTCAGAAAGTGAACTATATGCTCATTACCATTAACATGAAAAGTGACATTGCCTTTGGTGCAATAAATAACAGCCCCTACAGTATTAAAAAAGGGTCTTCCAAGAATAATAGACATACTATCGTCCTCGGGAATATCAAGAATAACAAAGTCCATTAAAATAGTAACTTTTGCAACCACAACAGGCACATCCTCACAAATACCGACAGGTATAGCAGTTGATTTATCAGCCATTTGCAAAGATATTTCAGTAGGTGTCAACTTATTCAAATCAAGTCTATGATATAAAGAGAGAGGCATAACACTAACACCGGCTCCAAGATCACATAAATCAGTTTTAACATAGTTTCTTTTAATGGAGCATGGTATAGTTGGTACTCCGGGATCTCCTAGTTTCTTGGGTATTCCACCCTTAAAAGTATAATTAGAAAGCATGGTGGAAATTTCAGCTTCCAGTATCTTTCTTTTATTAGTAACAATATCTTTCATGTACTTAGCATAAGGATTCATTTTAAGCATATCAGTCAAACGCATACGCAAGAAGATAGGTCTAATCTTTTCAGCAAAGCGCTCAAAATCATCATCATCCTTTTTCTTGGATGGTTCAGTAGGAAAAGGCATGGGTTTCTGAACCCATGGTTCTCTTTCTTTACCGTGCTTCCTAGCAACAAAGTCTCTCTTATCATAACATTGATTCTTTGATTGTGGATTATCAAGATCAACAGCAGGTTCAATTTCTACATCATTATTATTGCTAGGTTGAGCATCAACATGAACATCATTATTAACATTATCACTAGGTTCATGCGCATTACCAGATTGTGTTTCAGCATCAGAGATAGAAATATTATTGGGATTCTCGAGTGTGTCAACAACAGGTTCACTAGAAGCATGCAAAGTCCTGTCATTTTTCTTTTTCTTCTTCTTAGAAGGACTAGGTGCATCTACATTATTTCTCTGAGAATCCTGCTCAATTCTCTTAGGATGGCCTTTAGGATACAAAGGTTCCTGAGTCATTTTACCAGTTCTAGTAGCCACTCTAACAGCAAAATCATTATTTTAACTATTCAATTCATTGAGAAAATCATTCTGAGCTTTGAGTACTTGTTCTACTTGAGTGGTAACCATAGAAGCATGTTTACTAATAAGTTTTAGTTCACCTTTAACATTAGCCATATAATCACTCAAGTGTTCAATCATATAAGCATTATGTTTCAATTGTCTACCAACATAAGCATTAAAATCTTCTTGATTAACCATAAAGCTATCAAACTCATCAAAGCATTGGCTAGCAAACTTAGTAGGAGGGATTTCAGCTTTATCATATCTATAGAGAGAATTTACCTTTACTACCTGTGTCGGGTTATCAAGACCATGTACTTCTTCAACAGGCGGTAAATTAAGACCATGTATTTCTTCAATAGGGGGTAAATTCTTAACATCTTCAACTTTAATGCATTTTTCTTTCATAGATTTCTTTGCCTCTTGCATATCTTCAGGACTGAGAAATAGAATACCCCTTTTCTTCAGAGTTGGCTCGGGAGTTGGTTCAGGAATTGGATCAAGAAGTGTCCAATTATTTTCATTAGTCAACATATTATTCAATAGAATTTCAGCTTCATCTGGTGTTCTTTCCTTGAAAATACAACCAACACAACTATCCAGGTGGTCTCTGGAAGCATCAGTTAGTCCATTATAAAAGATATCAAGTATTTCATTTTTCTTAAGTGGATGATCAGGCAAAGCATTAAGTAATTGGAGAAGCCTCCCCCAAGCTTGTGGGAGACTCTCTTCTTCAATTTGCACAAAATTATATATTTCCCTTAAAGCAGCTTGTTTCTTATGAGCGGGGAAATATTTAGCAGAGAAGTAATGAATCATACCCTGGGGACTACGCACACAACCAGGATCAAGAGAATTAAACCATATCTTAGCATCACCCTTTAATGAGAACGAAAATAATTTAAGGATATAATAATAGCGAGTTTTCTCATCATTAGTGAACAGGGTGTCTATATCATTTAATTTAGTAAGATGTGCCACAACAGTTTCAGATTCATAGCCATAGAAAGGATCAGATTCAACCAAAGTAATTATGTCAGGGTCGACAGAGAATTCATAATCCTTATCAGTAACAAAGATAGGTGAAGTAGCATAAGCAGGATCACATTTGATTCTAGCATTCAAAGTTTTTTGTTTCAGCTTAGCTAAAAGCTTCTTAAGATCACTCCTATCATTGCAAGCAAGAAAGTCTCTAGCAGTTTCTTCATCCATAACATAACTTTTAGGAACTACAGGCAATTCATATTTAGGGGGAGAATGTTCATATCACTTTCATCAATATTATCAATTTCAATAATTTCATTCTCTCTAGCCCTAGCAAGTTGTTCATCAAGAAATTCACCAAGTAGCACAGTAGTATCAAGCATAGAAATAGTTTCATCATAAGTATCATGCATAGCAGTAGTGGCATCATCAATAACATGTGACATATCAGAATTAATAGCAAAAGCAGGTATAGGTGTCGCAAGCTTAATCAAGACAGAAGGTGAATCAAGTGCAGAGATAGATGGCAGTTCCTTACCTCCTCTCATAGTTGAGGGATAAATATTGGTTCTTGGATCTTTCAAGTTCTTCATAATGATAAGCAGATATAAATCCCAAGTGACTCAAAGAATAGAGTTATGCTCCCCGGCAACGGCTCCAAAAAATAGTCTTGATAACCCACAAGTATAGGGGATCGCAACAGTTTTCGAGGGTAGAGTATTCAACCCAAATTTATTGATTCGACACAAGGGGAGCCAAAGAATATTCTCAACTATTAGCAGCTGAGTTGTCAATTCAACCACACCTGGGAACTTAATATCTACAGCAAAGTGTTTAGTAGCAAAGTAATATGATAGTAGTGGTAACGGTGGTAAAAGGTAATGGTAGCAAAAGTAATATTTTTGGTGTTTTGTAGTGATGATAACAATAGCGACGGAAAAGTAAATAAGCGAAGAACAATATATGGAAAGCTCATAGGCAATGGATCGGTGATGGAGAATTATGTGGGATGCGGTTCATCATGTAACAGTCATAACCTAGGGTGACACAGAACTAGCTCCAGTTCATCAATGTAATGTAGGCATGTATTCTGAATATAGTCATACATGCTTATGGAAATAACTTGCACGACATCTTTTGACCTACCCTCCCATGGAAGCGGGGTCCTATTGGAAACTTGCATGACATCTTTTGTCCTACCCTCCGCCCATGAACCTATGCATAGGGGTTGGCAGACATTTTCGTCGTGATTCTCCGGTAGAACTTTGGGGCACTCTTTGAGGTCCTTTGTGTTGGTTGAATAGATGAATCTGAGATTGTGTGATGCATATCGTATAATCATACCCACGGATACTTGAGGTGACATTGGAGTATCTAGGTGACCTTAGGGTTTTGGTTGATTTGTGTCTTAAGGTGTTATTCTAGTACGAACTCTAGGGCTGTTTGTGACACTTATAGGAATAGCCCAACGGATTGATTGGAAAGAATAATTTTGAGGTGGTTTCATACCCTACCATAATCTCTTCGTTTGTTCTGCGCTATTAGTGAATTTAGAGTGACTCTTTGTTGCATGTTGAGGGATAGTTATGTGATCCAATTATGTTAGTGTTGTTGAGGGAACTTGCACTAGTGAAAGTATGAACCCTAGGCCTTGTTTTAACGCATTGCAATACCGTTTACGCTCACTTTTATCATTAGTTACCTTGCTGTTTTTATATTTTCAGATTACAAATACCTTTATCTACCATCCATATACCACTTGTATCACCATCTCTTCACTGAACTAGTGCACCTATACAATTTACCATTGTATTGGGTGTGTTGGGGACACAAGAGACTCTTTGTTATTTGGTTGCAGGGTTGCTTGAGAGAGACCATCTTCATCCTATGCCTCCTACGGATTGATAAACCTTAGGTCATCCACTTGAGGGAAATTCGCTACTATCCTACAAACCTCTGCACTTGGAGGCCCAACAACGTCTACAAGAAGAAGGTTGTGTAGTAGACATCAACGTCTTTCTGCGCCTCTCACGATCGGCTGCAGCACCGGCAGCTTCTTGCTTCTCCCTCTCGGAAGACGCAACAGCCCGGCCCAGCGCCGCGCGTACCGCCAGATCAGAATGAAGCCAGCCGGAGGCCTACTCCAGACGCCCGGCCACCAGGCGCGGATCAGCGTTCAGGAGATCCGCCTGCAGTTGGGTCATCTCTGAAAGGGCACGCTCCAAGACGGCAGCAGGAGCAGAAGGACCGGGAAGTGGAGATGGAGCAGTAGGAGGAAGGGACATCATCACGAGGGCTTGGGAGACCGCGGGTTCCGGAGCAGCTAGTACCTCATCAGCCGCGTCAAGTACCGGCACCTCCGGAGCCAGCGGGGCCATGGGGGTTGACTCCACGCGGCGATGCTCCTCTTGGCCCCGCAAGGATGACCGGGCTGGGGAGACACGGGCGATGTTGCCTTCTTGCTCTGCGGAGGGAGGCACATCCGCCACTACAAAAAAAGACACATCCATGACATTTTGGGCCGAACGAAAAAATTTTTTGTCATACATATGACACTTCTATGACGATAATTGTGACAAAACCCGGTATCATCATAGATGTGGTGGGCTCCTACTTCTATGAAAAAAATTCATGACAGAAAATGGGCTTTTTGTCCTGGGCGGGCTGGAGACGCAGCTGCATGAAATTCTTTGGGCCGTCCATGACGGAAAAACCATGGTAGAAGCGAGGGGGAGGAAAATTTCGGGGAGTTCCCGGTTACGGTGGGAGGTCGGGGGCCGAGCGATGCGCGTTTCTCTCGTACACGTACGTGCGTGTGTGCGAGGCGTTGGCTCTAACTGAACCCGAGCAAGGCATTGGGCTCTAACTGAACCCGAGCGATTGCACTGTAGGCTACGCGTTACTAAACCCGAGCGATCAATCGATGGCTGTTAACTGAACCCGATCGAGCGATTCCTTCGCTACTATTGCTAACTGAAGCCGATCTATGCTGCCTCAGGATGAATAGTGAGTGTTGCGGGGGGTGGGGGGTTGTATGAACAGTTCCCGGTGGGGGTGGATGAACAGGACCCCGTGGTGTTGCCTCTGGATGAAGAGGATCCCGATCGATTGAGCCGGTTGGGGCTGGATGAACAGGACCCCGTGGAGGGCTGGATGAACAGGACCACCCCGTGGAGGGCTGGCTGAACAGTAGACGGTGGAGGACAGGATGAACAGTAGCTTGTGGAGGGGTGGTTGAACAGGAGCCCGTGGAGAGGGGTGGTTAAACAGTAGCCGATGGAGTAGCGCGCGGTGGAAGCTGGATGAACAGGAGCCCGTGGATGAACAGTCGCAGGTGGAGGCTGGAGGAGGTCGACGATGGATGAACAGTAGCTCATGGAGGCTGGAGGGGGTCGATAGTGGAGATGAACAGTATCCTATGGAGTCCCGTTTTGCGGCACGCCACACCCCTCCCGATGAACAAGACCCCCGTTTCGACCGTAGCGCTCCAACACAAGTCCGTTTCGTCCATTTTGCGGTACGCCACACCCCTCCCGATCAACAGGACCCCCGTTTCGACCGTAGGAGCTCCGTTTCCTCCGTTTTGCGGTACGCCAGACCCCTCCCGATGAACAGGATCCCGTTTCAAACGTGGCCGGTTGAACACAAGGCCGTTTCCTCCAGTCTGCGGTACGCCAGGCCTCGTTTCCATCGCCTGTTCCGTCCAAGGCCTCCCGATGAACACGGCGCATTCCGTTGCCTCCCCATTAACACGACGCATTCCGTTGCCTCCCCATGAACACGACGACGATGCTGTTTCTCCGTTCCGACCCAGCCATGTACACGAGCCTTGGCCGTACGTATGCGCGAGTAGGCGTTCGAGACCCCGCCCGTATGTACACATACGTGGCCGTATTTTCTTTCTTGCGCCCTGGCCGCTGTACATACGTGTACATGCTACGTGCGCGCCTCTACTACGACACGTGCGCGCCTCTACATCGACCAGTATATATGTACGTACATGTTCGCGACCAGAATGACAACGCTACGTACGCTTCGACCAGGTGGGTCCCGACTGTCAGGCACTTCCTTGCGTGCGAAGATGTAGCTGGTGGGTCCCAGTAGTCAGGGGCAAACGATTTTTTCGCAAAATACGGTGGCCTGTCCGGTGGGTCCCCGCTGTCAGGTGGAGGAATAATTATTTTGCGCGTAATAAGGAGGCACTTCCTTGCTGCGACTGTGGACCCAGCTGTCAGCGTCTCCACGCACAGTACTCTGTCGATGGAAGTCGGTCGTTGACCACATTGACCACGCCGCGCCGAGAGCACCACGGCGGTGGACGACGGCGAGGCCTAGGAAGGGGACGACGCGGAGCCGGGGAAGACGCGGCAGTGGAAGCCCGCGTGGAGAGGAGTACGAGGGCTCACTGGTTCGGCTGCGGTGTGAGGCTGCCATCGCCGCAGGGCCTGGCCAGCGGTGGGAATAGTAGGGGGCGATGAGGCCTCCGCGGAAGCACAGCCGGCCACGGGAGGCAGGAGCATGCGGCACGACCGGCGCTGCTTTGGGCGGCTGGAGCAAGAAGACCAGAGGTTGAAGAAGCACTACGGCCGTTGGATGGACATCGTACGGTCATTGGAGCTAGAATCGTTCATATTGACTAAGTTGACAAAGCCCTTCGTCCCCGTCAACTTAGTAGGCCCACAAGTCAAACTCCCACCAAGGTGGGTCCCAGCTAGCCGGGGGAGTATTCATTTTTTTGTGCGTAATAAGGAGGCACTTCCGGTGTGTCCGAGCTGACAGCGGGGGGAACGTTTTTTTCGCGAAATACGGTGGCCCGTCCGGTGGGTCCCAGCAGTCAGGGGGAAATGATTTTTTTCGCAAAATACTGCTGACCCGTCCGGTGGGTCCCCGCTGTCAGGTGGAGGAATAATTATTTTGCGCGTAATAAGGAGGCACTTCCTTGCGGCTGCCGTGGACCCAGCTATCAGCCTCTCCACGTACAGTACTGTTCCGATGGAAGTCGGTCATTGACCACATTGACCACGCCGCGCCGAGAGCACCACAGCGGTGGACGACGGCGAGGCATAGGAAGGGGACGACGCGGAGCCGGGGAAGACACGGCAGTGGATGCCCACGCGGAGAGGAGTACGAGCGTTCACCGGTTCGGCTGCGGTGTGAGGCTGCCGTCGCCACAGAATAATAGGTGGTGTGGGTGAATAGAGGGATGCCCTGGCCAGCGGTGGGAGTAGTAGGGGCGCTGAGGCCTGCGCGGCAGCACAGCCGTCCACGGGAGGCGGGAGTAGGCGGTCCCAGCGGTGTTGCTTTGGCGGCTGGAGCAAGAAGATCAGAGATTGAAGAAACACGACGACTGTTGGATTAACATCCAACGGTTACGTCTGCTAGAATGGTTTGTTGATGTATATAATAACTAAAAAAATCTTGCATACGCGTCAACTAAACAGGCCCACAAGTCAGACCACTCCCTCTTTTTTTAATAATTTATATATAGCTGATGGCAACTTCTTATGCCATTTATTGCACTCGTTTTTTTTGGTTGGCCAGGGCCAATTTCGCATATTTTTGTGGGTTCCAAACTATTTTTAATACCGAAATGTCCAGCCATATTTAAAGTACTTTGAAGATATATTTAAATTAGGTTAATGCCCAGTGAAATAGGAATCTAAAAGTGTAATAAAATTCAGAAATTATAAAGTAATTGCTAATTTGTCATATGTTTTTATATTTACAACCCATTTCATATTACTTTCAAGATTTGCAGGCGTCTTGAAAGAGTTGCAGCCCATCAGGGCGTAGAGAAATAAGTAGGCCTGGATTGGGTATTCTTCAAAAAAAATAAACTGGGCTCATTTTCACAAAGAAAAAATAGCTGGGCTTGTCACATGGTGAACATAAAATATAAGCCTGGGCTAGACGGGCCACAACCTAGTTCAAACCATGCCCCATCTCAACAATACAAAACAAAAAAAATACTGCTCGAGTAGCTACGTCCCAGGTGTCAGCCGATCTTGTGATGTTCTCTTGTCTATTGACTATATACGCTCCCAATGTCGGGGGTCCCAAATGTTAGGAAAACACTACGAGGAAGCATTTTATTTTTCCATACGCTGACGTGGTGGTCCCCTACTGTCATCCTCTCCACGTACTTCTGCCAATTCCTGTTGTTTGTTGACCATGTTGACAATGCGAGAGGGCGGCGCCGCGGCGAGCGCACCAAAGCGCGCGGAGGACGTCGGCGTTAACGATTTAGGAGACGGTGGGGCGGCGATGCATGTGCTGAGGCTCAGCCAGCCGTGGGAGGCAGAAGCAGGCGGCCCCGCCGATGCTGGTTTGGTTTCGGCGGCTGGAGGAAAACAGGACTGAAGAAACACGACAGACTATAGTACTTAACAACCTTAATTGAAACCAGCAGGGGCACTTAACAACCAAAGCCGAAAGCAGTATGAGTACTTATACAAGTTCAACCGTACAAAGCACGCCTCGAACAGTGCTACTTCGCCTACAGTTAACCAAGGGTGAGGACGCCAAGCCCCAGGACAAGGCCCAGGCGCCACCCCACGCATCCACAACCTTCTGAAAGCGGCTTCATCTTGCAATGTGGTCAATAAACAGGATATTCGCTTTAGAGCCATGGAAAAGCATGAACATAATCTTCTGTCCTATTCTCCAAGATGGACGAGCCTTCATTATTTGAGACCACCCATGAATAAGTATCTTTTCACCTCCAAGGGGAATTGGGTAGGTCGGCATAAACATCATGTTGTGACCAAGCGCAAGTCTGACCTGACCATGGTGAGGCATCTGTATAGGAATAATAGAACTCGGCAGTTCCTGTTTCAAGAAGATCACAGCTGTAAAACTGTGTATAAGCAATAGTTTATGAACAACATATATAACAGAAAATAGCTCGTACCATAAGTTTCTCGACACAGTTGGACCTGTTCAACGAGTGCAGCAGTGGCACACATATTCCACATGGCCTTCCACCATTGAAACGCCCCACAAGGACCTCAAGACGATCAATAAAGTGTAGGAACTTGTGGATGTCAATCCAGTCAACTTCAGTGCCATTAGTAACAGCCGAGTTATTACAGAGTAACAAACGAGCAGACTGCTTTACTCTGAAAAAACCTACACGTGCCACCAATTATAAGAAAATATTAGTTAGAAGTAGCATCTTCGTGAGAGATTCGTTGCTACTTCTAAAGTTAAATTGTGATTAGTTAGACAGAATAGGTGGATTAAGAAGTAATCGAGGCAACAAGCAAGAAACAGATACAAAAATAACATGGATGAACAATTGGAACGACGTCGGGGTGGAAGATCGCAGTGAAGATGAGACCAGGTTCTGCTATTTCCATCAACATTCGTATGCCAACTTTCAGTCTGTAACACTTGAGAAAGTTTATCCAAGTTCGGCCATAAAAAAGCAGCGATCTTCTTGGTTCATGAACCCAACTCGGAACTTATATCCATGGCTTTTCTTCACTGTGACCATTAAACTAGTGTATTCAGTTATGGCAAGGCCGAGCATCTTGAGTACATGTGTTCTGGCAGAGCAAATAATACACTGCAGGAAAAATAATATTAGAACACAGCATGTTCAAAAAAAACCAACCCTCCCGGATAGAAAAGAGGATTCTAGGAACATACTGTGCGCGTTTCAAAATGTTGTGTTAGGATGAGAAGGAACAAGTGTGGCATCTCGCCGAGGGCGCAGAAACCTGTAGGGTACTCACACTTTGGGCACTACAAATGAAACACACTAGATTCAGTAGGAAGAAAAATGCATCAACGGCAGCGGCTGCCATCCTAGGATTACCTGCGACCAAGCGACTTGGGTTTATCGGGGATGGATGAAGAATTCGTACCTGGTTCTCCATGAGAAAACCCTATGCAATCATCGAGAGGGGGTTTTCTCTGAACAAGCAGACGAGGGAGAAAGGAATTCAGGCCCAGTGAAATATTGCCGCTTCGTCCGTCCAGCTTACTGCTAAAGCTGGAAAGGGGGGTTGTTATTTGACGGCTCATTGGGCATTACTGCGGCGCTACGATCGGGGTGTGTCTACCGTGAAGTTGTGCACTCTAATTTGTGCATATGGCACATGGACCCCGTTGCCGGTTGCCCCACATATCAACGAAAGGAAGTAGAAAGACAGGAGTAAATAGTTACACATAAATATATTTTTTGATAGAGAGATACTCCCTCTGTAAAGAAATATACAAATCTTTTATATCACAGGCTCACCTTGCCGAGAAAAACACTCCCTCTACAACGCACGGGCATTATGGGGGTTCAGCTGAGAATATAATACTCAGATGTTTTTTTGAGGGATAAAAGCTGCTTTATTGAAGATTAACAGTCGTAGGTATACAAATAATTTCGGGGGTTCCTGTGAGCCAAAGATGGCGTCCACAGGGCAAAGAAGTAGCAGCTTTTGCGAGCACATGCGCTTCAACATTACACTTGCGTTTTTCATGGATGATCCATGGTTTGGAACATATTCTTCTTCATCTTGATCTCGTCCATAATAACTTTGCTGGGCCCCAAGTATGCCTCTCTGGTATGCTTGACTGTTGCTGAACAATCGGTGCTAATCTGAACTTGTTGCAGGTTTAAGTCAAGAGCCAAAGATAGCCCCTCGCAACATGCCATTGCCTCTAGGATCTCAGGATCAGTAACACTTTCGCACACAAGTGCCAATGCTCCAAGGAAGAAGGCTGTATGATCCCGGCTCACAACTGCCAGGGCTCCCCTTTCACCATTGCGAGATAACGCAGCATCAACATTCATCTTCGCCCAACCCATAGAAGGAGGTTCTAGACTTTGGGCCGCAGGCTGACCCTGCATGTTTGGGGGCCCATGTGTTCTACTTCAGCGCTTTTCATATTGCAAGCGATCGCTACGGCGCTGGTTTTAGATGCTGTCGCAAGGCGAGTACACAAAATTGAATAAAGCACGGCAGCTGTTGGAATGAAATCGAACGATAGTTCCTAACCAGCAATCAGAGTTGCAATTCTATCAACAATATACCATGTGATAAATAATACTATCGTACTACTTATACAGACAGGACACTTGGTTCACCATGCCAGATTATTACATCAAAATCTCTCGGAGGATAGATCAGTTAGGCAGTTGCGTGCTGCTACTGAAGAATTTCAAAGTTGATTTGGACCAGATCTCCTTGCCGAGAAAGTTCGATTTTGACATCATCCCCTACCGCAAGATATGATTTAGATTTGAACCTTGACCATCCTTTAGCATCAATCATCATGCGACCATCCTTTGTACTTACGATATATTGAGCAGGTTCATTCACACCAAGGCTGTGCATGGTAAGAGAAACTTGGCCGCGGTCGCCCGGATTGTTGAACGACTCCCTCCTTGCTCTAGGAATTCTTTGTTTGCAAACAAGAAGACATACCCAAACAGTTAGATCAACACAGTGAATCATGCGAAACAACATGGAAAGAAAAAAGAACGAAGCACTTGGGCGGCCAATGCTTACCAAGAAGGTGGACATGTCGGTTTTTGTAAGGACTTTGGTATATGAAGTGCGAACTGTAGCCCAGTCTGTTGCCGGTGCAACTGCACGGGCCGGAGCAGATGCAAGTGCAAGTGTTGGTGCAGGTGCCGAAGCCGCTGCTACTGCCGGAGATGGTGCTCCTTGTAGAGCTGGTGCCGGTGTCGGAGCAGGTGCCGGTGTGGATGCCCGATCCTCCGGTAGATCAGACTGATCCGCTGATGCGGTCGGTGCCCAATCCTCAGCTGGATCAGACTGAGCTGCTACCGCTGTCATTGCTAGAGCAACTGTCGGTGCTCGATCTGTGCGAGACAGTGGCGATCGTGTCTGGTCTGCTATCAGCTTTCTAACTTGACTAGGATCCGTGACCGTGATCCAGTCTTTTTCTTCATTTCTTTTAAACACGAGAAGGACTAATTGTGGTGTTTTTGTTAAACCAAACTGCAGTTCATCATAGGGATTCAGCTTGTACTCAGACAATAGAATGATCCAATTTTTTCCAGTAGTATAAGTGATGGACAGTGCCTTCATTACTGACATGACATAAGAAGTGAAACCTGCAAAAATAGCCATCGTAGAGCAAACCAAATGGTTTATTCTGTGATGAATGTCACATGGCAAAACCTGCATCGTAAAATTGCAGGAAAAGAAAGAAAACATGACATTAAATCAATAAGATTTAGACAGTAAATCAGTAAGATTTACTTGATGTGACACGAGTGAATCCTTACCAGGAAATCACTATGTTGAAGTACTAAACAGAAGATTGATCGTTCAACTACGCGTGGCATGCAGGGGCCCCGCCTACTCCCACAAGCAGGATAGTCCAAAGGTCGTGACAAATCGTATGGACCGAACATCCATGGGGCTGGAAATCCTGGTGGGTTCCATAAACCCTGCAATGCATATAGATATTGGAGTGTAACCATAATTGATAGACCGTCCTCACAAAAAATATGATATGAATACTTCAAAATATACAGACTGAATTGAGTGGACAGACATTAACATAGACTGTTCTCAGGACTGACCACACACCAAAAGCGGCAGTACTAATAAACAAGACAGGGTTCACAAACACGAATCAAGTACTGAACAATAGTACTTACTACAGACAAGCAAAGTTGCACTAACTAAACTCTGCAGACTATTTTTTGCCACCGACCAATGGGATGAACCCCGCATAACTGACTAGGCCATGGACTTCGTGTAAGATGTCTACATGCACCATCACCATCTTGTCAACCTTGGAGAACCTAACAGAGTGGTCTTTTCACTCATAAACATGATGATGAAGATAGGCCGCATCAGATTTGTTGGGAAGCTTTACGAGAACAACACCCTTCATAATCGAAGGAACAACCAGGAAATTTTTGTGGTCAAGTACAGCCTCGAGAACACGCCTGACAACAATGCTACAGGAAAACACTAGTTCAGGACACGTGGCGACAAGGACACAGCAGCTGGATAGTTCAGACGAAGAACTCATCATCAGGTCTTCCAGTTCACACGGCATGACTTTGAGAACTTTGTCTCCACCGCGGACCTGGTTCTAATTCAAACAGAAACCATATTTTATTACTACCTCCGTTCAGAAATATAATATGATTTTCGATATTATACTCCATATATGACTACATATGTGCATAGAAATGAGTGAACAAAGACACTAGAACATGTCTTCAAAGGCATGAGAGCAGAGGGATTACATGCAATATCCATGACACAAGTTCTGAGGCAAATATACCCTCTTAAAAGGTAGCATTGATGTTCATAAAGTACTCGCTCCGTCCCAAAATTCTTGTCTTAGATTTGTCTAGATACGGATGTATCAAGTCACATTTTAGTATTAGATACATCCGTATCTAGACAAATCTAAGACAAGAAATTCGGGACAGAGGGAGTAGTTGAAAGTAATCTATAAGAAATCAGTGTCAACCTCTCGCATGTTTTGGTCAAAACAGGAATTTAGAACCGTCATTTGGCACACAAAAATCACATGCAAGATCACCCAGGAAGTTGTACTACTAGTACTAGTCCTGCGTGTTAGATGAAAAAACACAATCAAGATCGAGAAAAAGATCGTCAAGAAGAGATATTACCTGGACTTGCTTAATGAGGGATCCCGGAGAGGGGGGCTTGGACAGGGCGATGGCTTTGAGCTTATCTGCGGTAGTCTCGGCGGGGTGCTTGCGCTTCTTCGTACCATGAGCCACGACGGTTTTGGCCGGAGCCATAGACATCACTTCGGCCGGTGCTCCAGCGTCCATCAAGAAATTGTCAAATAGAAATAAAAGAAAAGAAACCATAATCACAAACCCAAAAGAAGAAAAGAGAGGGAGTTATAGGATCAGTCTCGGGGTTGCAAGACCGGGCCTTGGCCAGAATCAACACCATTGATGCGCTCACCTTTCCTTCTTTGGGAGAGAAGAACAATGGTAGAAGCAGGTCGGGGTTTTCTTGAAGAAATGAGGAAAAAGATGAGGCAGAAGTGAGGGTTGGGTAGAGACGAAGCTGAGAGAGAAGAGTGAAATGATGGTTGCGTCGTCCGTCCAACTTACTGCTGGAAAGGAGGGGGTTTTGTGATTTGACGGATCATTGGGCATTACTACGGTGCTTCGATCGGGGTAGTCTACCGTCACTCTACTACGGAGTAATTTAGTGCATGGCTGGTGGACCCCGATGCTGGCTGTCCCACACGTCAGCGAAAGTGAGTAATTTAGTGCATGGCTGGAGGAGGATCCGCACGGTAGAGCGTGTCCATTGTTTTTCAGAAGAAAAAAATGATTACAGCAAGCATTTCCACTCTTACGACGGTACTACAGAATCTTGTTGCTAGTGTAGTAAGATATGACGATAACAAATGATGTTGTGTGCATGTCAACTACTCCTATATGTAACATAGTACCGCTTTTTCGACTGTCCGGTCGAGAATGGACGGTGAGATCAATGTTAACATAACTAGGTCCACAGCGCACGGAGAGTATGGTGCTACAGTACTCCATGAAACATGAACCACATGAAGCACGAATAGTGTTTGGCAGGGTGTATGAAGGGTGCACGGGACGGGAGCAAAAGTTCCCTTCTCGACCCACTTTTGGGTGTTTGGCAGAGTGCATGAAGGGTGCATGAGTCCACACTAGTAGGTTAACAAAATACACGAAGAGGAAACAACTATATTGAGATGAGAATGCAACCAAACACACCCACACGCTTTGTGCTACAGTGACTGATCTGCACCTTCTGAGTTTGATCCAACGGTCATGTTGCGCCGAGACATGGACATGCCCATGCAGATGGTTTAGCCCGACGGCCGACATCGTCGCGCTGGCACGACGGTAGGCATCGCGCAGCCGCAACACGTGTGTGGCAACTTGGTTCACCAAGTGGCTGAGGCAATCCTGGACCTCGTCACGATCGGCCCGCTCGCGCTCCAGCCGGCTCCCCTGACGGCCTATCGTATCTCCCGCTTTCTGCAGCAACACCGCCGACGCCTCGAGCATCTTTGTGGTGGACGCCTACCGCTTTTGAAGCTCCGTGAACTCCCACACATAACGGAGGAGCATGGCACTCCTCTCCTCCTTGAGCTCACGGAGCTCCACGTCCTTGGCCCTGAGCTCCGCATCCTTGGCATGGAGCTCCTATGTCAGGAGCCTCACCTCGGACTCCGTGATCTGCTGCGCCACCATGGCACCAGGTAGAAGCAATGGGGAGAGGAAGCAAAGGGGGCGAAACGGCTGAAAGGCAATGCAATCTACGGGAAGGCGGATGGAGCAGGGAATCTTTTGGTTTTCACCACGGTAAAACACCAGTGGATGACTTCTCACATCAGGGAGCAGTGGGTACAGGCGGCGTCATCGTGACTAATTGCTGTCGCACCTGCTCCCGTCAATCAAAAAATTAAAAATCCTGCCGCGCCTGCTCCCATCAATCAAAAAATTAAAAATCCTGCCGCACCCAAACACTAGAGCAACGCCACGGTGGATATTTAAATGTACCTGCCGGCAAGTAGATAAAAAAGGGGTGAAAAAACAAATGTGGCGGTGGCCTAGCTAATCGGTCGAACTAGCCCAACTAGCTAGCCACCGTGCTTCACTGATGTACCCGGCGGGAAAGGTGGTCTTTCGTGATTTGACGACTCATTTACTTGCTTTGGCGTTACGACCGAGGAGGACCCAGAAAATGCGCGGTAGGGCGTCCCACGTCAGGAAGAATATATGTGTGCACCACCCGGGAGGACCCCAAAACCGCGCGGTAGGGTGTGCCACGTCTCGGCACGAAGGAAATATGTGCGTGTAAAAATATACTGTATCAGACGTAGTAGAGTACCTATGGTTCAACCTCGGGACCAAGCCAGTCGGTTGAAAACACCCCACTAGCCACACAGCTTCATCATGCAAACGTGGCACGGAGGATAGATGTGGTTAGCTCCGTCTCGACCAGCCACAACGTCTCTTGTTCTAGGCATTTCTTATATTTTCCAAGATTTTTTAGTTGTAATAACACCACGGCAAGCTAGCGCCGCTCTTCGTGTGTGCCAGTGCAAAGGTTAGACGATGAAGAGAAGAGAGATTGAGATCGCAGACCTGGGACCCACCAGTAAGTGAGATAACGGTCATGCACGTGTTGACGAGGCACTCCCTCTATTCTACTCAACGCAAGTACTGTATAAAATCAAGTTATGGGACAAAGCCAACAACCGTTCGTTTTTTCAGGCTATCGTCTTACGCTTTGTAGTCCAGGTTGCCAGTCCGAATCTCGTCTTTCAGATTTGTTAGTTTTAGGTCCAAATTTGATTAATGACAAGTGGGACCCTTGTGTGTTGTTCCGATATTTCAGTGTAGGATGGGTTTTTTTTGAACAAACACTTTGCGCGGTTAGACAAGTAACGGCACAAGTTACACGTTTTTTGCAAGTTTACGAACAAAAATGACAGCGGCATAGAATATCACATCCACCCCTGTAACGCCCTCGATGCGGCTATATCTCCCACATGTCGAAGCACGACTTAGAGGCATAACCGCATTGAAAGCAATCTCGCAAGTGAGCTAATCTTCGCAAACAACCCATTTAATACAATAAGGGAAAAGATACATAGTTGGCTTACAATCGCCACTTCACACAAATACATGAATAAAGCATTACATCATCCAAATACAATCAGGGCCCGGCTACGGAGCCAAAATAAAAGAAGACTACCCCAAATGCTACACAGATCCCCAATCGACCCCAACTGGGCTCCACTACTGATCAACTGGAGCGAAACAACACAAAGGACAAGGTCTTCATCGAGCTGCTCCTTGAGCTTGGTTGCGTCACCTGCTTGGTAACATCGGCACCTGCAAACTGGTTTTGGAAGTATCTGTGAGTCACGGGGATTCAGCAATCTCACACCCTCGCGATCAAGACTATTTAAGCTTATGGGTAAGGTAAAGGTATGAGGTGGAGCTGCAGCAAGCGACTAGCATATATGGTGGCTAACATATTCGCAAAAGAGAGCGAGAAGAGAAGGCAAAAGCACGGTCGATGAACTATGATCAAGAAGTGATCCTAAAACAACCTACGTCAAGCATAACTCCAACACCGTGTTCACTTCCCGGACTCCGCCGAGAAGAGACCACCACGGTAACACAGACGGTTGATGCATTTTAATTAAGGTCAACTTCAGGTTTTCTACAACCGGACATTAACAAATTCCCATCTGCCCATAACCGCGGGCACGGCTTTCGAAAGTTCAAAACCCTGCAGGGGTGTCCCAACTTAGCCCATAACAAGCTCTCACGGCCAACGAAGGATACTCCTTCTAGCGGGAAGACCCGATCAGACTCGGAATCCCGGTTACAAGACATTTCGACAATGGTAAAACAAATCCAGTAACACCGCCCGAATGTGCCGACAAATCCCGATAGGAGCTGCACATATCTCATTCTCAGGGCACACTCAGATCAGCTCTCCATACAACTAAAACCAAACCTCGAGTTTCCCCGAGGGGGCGCTGCACGGGACTCTAGTTTGGACCAACACTCAGAGGAGCACTGGCCCGGGGGGTTAAAATAATGATGACCCTTGAGTCTGCAGAACCCAAGGGAAAGAAAAAGGCTAGGTGGCGAATGGTAAAACCAATGTTGGGCATTGCTGGAGGAGTTTTATTCAAGGCGAACTGTCGAGGGGTTCCCATTATTACCCAACCGCGTAAGGAACGCAAAATCCGGGAACATAACACCGATATGACGGAAACTAGGGCGGCAAGAGTGGAACAAAACACCGGGCATAAGGCCGAGCCTTCCACCCTTTACCAAGTATATAGATGCATTAATTAAATAAGAGATATTGTGATATCCCAACAAATAAACACGTTCCAACAAGGAACAACATCTCCATGTTCCAACAAGGAACAAACTTCAATCTTCACCTGCAACTAACAACGCTATAAGAGGGGCTGAGCAAAGCGGTAACATAGCCAAACAACGGTTTGCTAGGACAAGGTGGGTTAGAGGCTTGGTTCAACAATATGGGAGGCATGATAAGCCAGTGGTAGGTATCGCAGCATAGGCATAGCAAAAGAGCGAGCAACAAGCAAGCAAAGATAGAAGTGATTTCGAGGGTATGGTTATCTTGCCTAAAATCCCGCAAGGAAGGAGAACGAGTCCATGAAGAAGATAACGGACGTAGTCGAACGGATCCTCACAAACACGACGATACCGGATTACCAAGACGAAGTACACCGGAAAGAAAGCAAACAACATAGTAAACAACCACCACATAAGCATGGCACGATGCGCAAACAAGTATGATGCATGTCCGGTTTAATGAAGCATGTCATGGCAAAATTGCACAAGCAATTCTACAAATTAAGTGGGGCTCAATATGCAACGAGTTGCATATTGACGAAACACCACGACAAGTTATTTAGTTCGATCTCGTTTATGTACCCAACAAGATTAAATGTTGTTAGCATGGCAAGAGGGTGAAGCAAATGAAAACTACCTATCTAGGCAAGTTTAAATGAGGCCAGAACAACAAATAACAAGTCTGGAAAAAATCCTCATATGCATATTTTTGGTTTGGTACTGATCTGCCCTAAACACAATTTTATAGTTGTTAAACATGCAAAGTACTGCCACCATGTTAAACTAGGCATTTTTCCACCCCATTTACATATAAAGTTTATTAAATTCGAAGTTATGGTTATTTAGTTATGAATTAAAGCATTTTAGCAAGGCATTTAAGCAAATTTAAACAAACATCATTTTAAACATGGATGAAAGTTGCATATTAATAAACTAGATGAAATTCTAAGCAAGTTTCATATATAAATTGTTTACATATGATGCATGATTAATAAGTTATTATATGCATGACAATGAGGGTTTTTCTGCCAAACAGTAAATCTTGGGATAATTGATTAAATCCGTCCAGAGGAAAAAACACTATAGGGCCGAATCTGCTGAACTGGGCCAATAGAGAGGAGGGGCTGCGGGGAGCTCACCCATGGGCCAAGGCCCGGTCGGTGGGAGGCAAGGCTGGCAGGCTTCGGCTGGGCCTTGTAGCCGCGGCAGCCCACGCGAGCGAGCATAGGAGGCTCGCGCGGGTGTCTTGGAGCGGGTCCACGCTGGATTTGGACGAGCGCACGAGGTCAACGCGGGGAAGCGAAACTTGGCGCTGGTCGTCGTCCTCGCGTGCTCGCACGCAGAAGCAGGGGAACGACGCGCCAGACGCCAGCACGATGCAGAGGAGGCAGCAGGCGGCGAGGAGGACCGGTCTGGTCGGACTGGTGGCAGAGATCGCCGGATTTGAACAAAGACGGCGGCTGGGCTGGCGGACTAGCGCGGTGGAGCTGCTCGGCCTCGAGGCGCTGCTAGATGTGGCCGACGCGTTGCGGGGAAAACAGAGGCCGGTGGGAGAGGTTCAAGGCGGTAGCGTCATGGAAGAAGACCAGCGGGGACTTGAAGCGGGGCTCCGACAGCTCGGCGTGGTTCAGCAAGTCGGGGAGGGCCGGCTTCGGCTGCGGGACACCGGTTCTCGGCGACCACGAGGCGAACTGGATCTCGGGGAGGCATCCATGGCGTTCGAGTGACGACGGAGACTGCGCGGGAGCACGAGACGAGGAGGTCCCTGGCGTCGCTCGTGGCGGCGGCCATCCATGGCGGAGGGGCTCCTCCTGTAGGCAAACAGAGAGGGACGGAGTCGGGTGAGAGAAGATGAGAGGGATCGAGAGAAGGGAAGGGGCGAGGCTGGGCACGGCGGCTACCTGCTGGTCCGGTGGTGCTCCGATGAAGATGTAGGCGACGGGGTCAGGTGGAGGCGCGCACGGGAGGAGCTCATGCTCCTGGACGAGAGGAGGCTCGGGGGATGGGCAGAGGAGGCTGTGGATTGGGCAGCGGCGAAAATCAAGGGAGGTGGTCGGAGAGAATTTGAATTGGATAGGAGATCGAGAGGTGGAGGCTCGGGCGCTGGTTGGAGGGAGATGGATCTGGAAGGATCCCGATGAAGATGCGAGAGACTGGCGGCGGAGGAGGGATTGGATGGATGGGACTGACTAGGCTAGGGTTTGACTGTTTATATAGGTAGGGGATTAGGTTAGGGGGTATCTCGTCCCTCCGATTGAAAATGGACGGTCGAGAAAAATAGGTTAGGTAGCCCAAAGAGAAAAACGGAGACGTTTTGTAGATGTTTGGGGATGATCTGAATCAAACGGTGACGACTGCCCGGGCAGGGTCCGGGACATTTTTGGACGCGCACGTGAGGGGTTCGATGCACTGTGCAGAGAGGGTTTCGGACCGTGCGGTCGCATCGGACAACTCCGGAAGCGAAGAGGGGAAGGAGGATGGACTAGGTGGGCTGTGGCAAGACTGCGAGGGGGAGAAGAGAGAGAGAGAGAGACCCGGCAACAGTTTTCGAAGACCGAAAACATCCGACGATAGACCGACTATATTGTCGCTATAGTTAATCATTGGGGCGTCAAACGAAGTCCGAATGCGATGAAACTTGGCAGGCGGTCTATCTACACTATAGTAAGACCACACGCCAACTTTCATCCCATTCCGAGAACATTTTCCGGCCACTTATAAAATACTATTTCGGACATGCCGCGGGCGCGTGCAAGTGTGTCTGGACTCATAACGGACAACAGAAGGAACGGGGAGAACCCGGGCGGATGCAAGTTTTGAAAACATGATGATGCAATACACATGATGACATGACAAGATGCAACGCGCAAGCGAATGACATGGCAACAACAGCAAATAACTGAAAGACACCTAGCACATCGGTCTCGGGGCGTCACAACACTCCACCACTACGAGAGGATCTCGTCCCGAGATCTAGAATGGCACCGGAGGGAAAAACGGAAGAGAAAAGAGAAGAGGTAAACCAAGTTGCTCCTTTGACAAACGAGTGAGACCAAAGAACCTTGAAAAGGTTAAGCCAGAAAAGAATACAATGGAGATGAACAAAGTTGAAAACACTGCGTTAGGAAAGAGGAACGAGGAAGAACAAGGTTGAAAGCACTCCGGTAGGGAAGAGTAATAAGAAAGAACAAATTTCGATAGCACTCCGGTAGAAAAGAGATGCAATGGTTGATAAGGCGAAAAGAACTTGAGCAAAAGGGCACAACACTCTGATTAAAAGGATACGCAAAGAAAAGATCATGATCTTCATAAATCAAGATGATGACTGAAAAGAGCAACATCACAAAACCTCTGGAAGAAAGAATAGAAGATAGATAATTGAGATAAACGAATGTAGAAGAAAATGCCAACTTCTATGACAAAAGAGCTTGAAAAGGTATCCTTAGGAGAGGGTCGAACGGAGTTGTTGGAACACCAACAACGAAAAGAATACGCTTGATATGGTCTTATGGAGTACATCTCAAATTATGAGCTGACAACTTGTCACTCACGGGAAAAAAATTGGATTGGTATGAACAAGGAGACGAGGAACTTATTTCTCCGGGAGGATAAAGAAGAACTTGGGTCCTTGATAAACACCATAAGAGCGACAATCCTTAAAGGAAAGCTTTAGGTGAAATATAACCCAAGATAACTCCAACGAAGAGGTTGATGGATATAAAATACCTCGTTCTTGACAACATGTGAATCATGAAACATGAACTCAAATTATGAAGAATGACATAGCACCACCGTAAATGATACGGTAGAAAGAATTGCACTCCGGATTGCAAGATGAAGAATGCTTGAACTCCTTAGAAAAGAATGTTCATGAACACTTCGAGAAGGAAATTAAATCATTGATGAAACCATCATGTAGAACCTTCATGAAGAACTCCGGTAACAGAAGGATAACGAGAAGAAAGAGAAGTTGAAAACACAAGGTGAATCCTTGCAATGATTAGATGGATCTTCGCGATGAAATAAATTGAGAGAGCTTGGAACTCTAGAAAAGAAAAGATGAAACAATTGAAACCAAGAATTTTGATGAGGCTCCGGAATAAGGAATTAACCACTTGGATGAAACAAGAATAAGAATTACATTATGCTTATCCTTCACCAATTAAATTGATGACAATCAACGGATTTGACATATTACTTATTCTCGTAGAAAAGATTAAGAGAGATATAACATAAACTTGGGAAGGTCTTCGACGAACCATCGGTAGAATTTGGAAAGCACGACTGCATTGATATGATAAACGAAGGAAGAAGAATCTTGGAAGAACCACCGTAAGAATTTAAAATGGACGAAGAAAAGATAAAGAAACACCGAGAAGAATTAGCAAATGAACGAAGATTCTTGCTAGGATTTAGATACATGAGAACGAAGAGATCATGAACTGATTAGAGAATATTGAATGATGCACTGGTAGGATAGGAGAATGATAACTGACAGCTGAGAATGAATAAACCTGAATTGATGGACTCCGGATAACAAACTGAGAAGACTCTTGAATTGCTCCAGATAGGTGAAAGAATGTTTCATGATCAAAACAATTACGAGAGGATGGCAACAAGCTAGAATCACGAATCTTGAAGAGAATGGAGCAAGATTAAAGAGAAACTCTTCTTCGGTCTTCAAAATCTGAGAATGACAACGAGAAACTGCCACATTGTTGAGATACTACGGGATGAAAATTAGAAAGGTTGAACCAACGATGAATAGAATTTGAGAGATTTTTGGAGGAAAACACATTTGACCGATGATAATCATACTTACGTCAAACTTTGACAAAAACTTAGGATAGCTCCGGGAAAATAAGAAGAGTCGGGTAAGATCCTGGGAAAAGATCTGTGGGTTAGGGCCCACTCAAAAGAAACATCATTGAAATGATTAAAAAGAGAGGTTGCACCGGTTGAATTAATTGACTTGAATTAGATAACAACCTCGAAAGATCTTGAATGAATGCAGAGTGGGAAACACGAATCTTCGAGATATCTTGAGCACTCCGGAACAATTGAATAGCGAGAAATGACTGAATATGAGGTGCACCGGCATGAAAAACATTAGAAACGAGGGAAAAAGGGATATGATCAACACCAAAAGGTTGATTTGAAACCACCGGAGAAGAAAGAAAACCGAGAATGATGAGCTTGAAGCTCCATTAGAATCTTCATGAGAATCACCGGATAGAACTTTGACAGAAAGGAATGGAGAGACTTCACAAGAACAAAAGGATACTTGATTAAGACATCGGATTCCTTGAAGAAACAAGGGTGGTAGGGAGGGAAAAACAAAGGCAACTTGGAGACGGATGAAACAAACACCGTTAAGAAGAACTGATACTTGATTTTGCGGTTGTTGAAATGATCGGATCCGCTTGAAGAGAAAACACGCCGGTGAAAAGAAATTGAAATGGCAAACTCGATGATCGAGAAGGATTAGTATTCACATCGAAGTATGAGAACACCATTTGGGGGAAGGTATGGAATCAACATTTGCCATTGAAGCAACTCGAATACCACAGCTCAAAACAAAACAAAGGATTGGCTTGCAGAATAAGCCGGAACAAACATATGATAGAGATTTCGTCTGAAGTTTTCGTGGTGGGGCCTACACGGGCTCGATCATACAGCACCATCATGTACAAGGCAGTGCACATGACATACGAAGCATCCCCGAGTCGGCATAGCCAAGGACTCTTTAAGACACAACGAGACCACTGTAAAACCAACCGTGAATAGGCGGACCACTAGACGTCGAACCCCAATTTCATATCATACATCTATTGAAAAGATATCCTAAGAGCTACTTGAATTCCCACTTATAAACTCCCGAAATTTTCCGGTTATGCAATCAGGTGTTGGGGATATAGGGGAAGCATAATATCTCACCCAAAACTAGCAAATCCTACATCCAGCTGTATCCATCCTTCAACACATAACCAAGAAACCTTCGGAAATCGTTTACCTCAACCTTTGAAAAGCATCCGTTATACGAGTTATGGCAATACTCCCGAACTCCCGCCCCAGTACTAGGTGGCGTCGAGGTTATCTCACCAACAACTGCATAAAAGAGATTTTCGATGTCGGCGAAACTTAAACTCAGGTATTCCAGAACTGCAACGATAAAATTGTGACGACAACACCTCGGAGCTCAACTCCCCGGGACACTGCCACAACCCCTAAATGACAGGAGGCACCAAGAACAATGTTCTTGTCACAAATCGATCGGAATGATTCCAAGATACCCGCGTGACCCTAATTTTTTTTTGTGAAATTTGAGAAGAGGAGAGTCAAAACTCTACGTCAGGATGCCTTACCCGAGCGATGAAGGCACTGGGGAGTAAAATTAATTCCTAACTCCCCGATATATAATTCCTAAATGACTCAAAACATTTTTCTAGACTCAACAACGTCAGCTAATTCGATCAAGCAGTGGGGCTCCTAAGGTCGGGGAAGGCTCTGATTACCAACTTGTAACGCCCTCGATGCGGCTATATCTCCCACATGTCGAAGCACAACTTAGATGCATAACCGCATTGAAAGCAATGTCGCAAGTGAGGTAATCTTCACAAACAACCCATGTAATACAATACGGGAAAAGATACATAGTTGGCTTACAATCGCCACTTCACACAAATACATGAATAATGCATTACATCATCCAAATACAATTAGGGCCCGACTACGGAGCCAAAATAAAAGAAGACTACCCCAAATGCTACACAAATCCCCGATCGACCCCAACTGGGCTCCACTACTGATCAACTGGAACGAAACAACACAAAGGACAAGGTCTTCATCAAGCTGCTCCTTGAGCTTGCTTGCGTCACCTGCTTGGTAACATCGGCACCTGCAAACTGGTTTTGGAAGTATCTGTGAGTCACGGGGACTCATCAATCTCACACCCTTGCGATCAAGACTATTTAAGCTTATGGGTAAGGTAAAGGTATGAGGAGGAGCTGCAGCAAGCGACTAGCATATATGGTGGCTAACATATTCACAAAAGAGAGCGAGAAGAGAAGGCAAAAGCACGGTCGATGAACTATGATCAAGAAGTGATCCTAAAACAACCTACGTCAAGCATAACTCCAACACTGTGTTCACTTCCCGGACCCCGCCGAGAAGAGACCACCACGGTAATACACGCGGTTGATGCATTTTAATTAAGGTCAAATTCAGGTTTTCTACAACTGGACATTAACAAATTCCCATCTGCCCATAACCGCGGGCGCGGCTTTCGAAAGTTCAAAACCCTGCAGGGGGTGTCCCAACTTAGCCCATAACAAGCTCTCACGGTCAACGAAGGATATTCCTTCTAGCGGGAAGACCCGATCAGACTCGGAATCCCGGTTACAAGACATTTCGACAATGGTAAAACAAATCCAGCAACACCGCCCGAATGTGCCGACAAATCCCGATAGGAGCTGCGCATATCTCGTTCTCACGGCACACTCAGATGAGCTCCCCATACAACTAAAACCAAACCTCGAGTTTCCCCGAGGGGGCGCTGCTCAGGACTCTAGTTTGGACCAACACTCAAAGGAGCACTGGCCCGGGGGGGTTAAAATAATGATGACCCTTGAGTCTGCAGAACCCAAGGGAAAGAAAAAGGCTAGGTGGCGAATGGTAAAACCAATGTTGGGCATTGCTGGAGGAGTTTTATTCAAGGCGAACTGTCGAGGGGTTCCCATTATTACCCAACCGTGTAAGGAACGCAAAATCGGGGAACATAACACCGATATGACGGAAACTGGGGCGGCACGAGTGGAACAAAACACCGGGCATAAGGCCGAGCCTTCCACCCTTTACCAAGTATATAGATGCATTAATTAAATAAGAGATATTGTGATATCCCAACAAATAAACATTTTCCAACAAGGAACAACATCTCCATGTTCCAACAAGGAACAAACTTCAATCTTCACCTGCAACTAACAATGCTATAAGAGGGGCTGAGCAAAGCGGTAACATAGCCAAACAACGGTTTGCTAGGACAAGGTGGGTTAGAGGCTTGGTTCAACAATATGGGAGGCATGATAAGCCAGTGGTAGGTATCACAGCATAGGCATAGCAAAAGAGCGAGCAACTAGCAAGCAAAGATAGAAGTGATTTCGAGGGTATGGTCATCTTGCCTGAAATCCCTCAAGGAAGGAGAACGAGTCCATGAAGAAGATAAACGGACGTAGTCGAATGGATCCTCACAAACACGACGATACCGGATTACCGAGACGAAGTACACCGGAAAGAAAGCAAACAACATAGTAAACAACCACCACATAAGCATGGCACGATGCGCAAACAAGTATGATGCATGTCCGGTTTAATGAAGCATGTCATGGCAAAAGTGCACAAGCAATTCTACAAATTAAGTGGGTCTCAATATGCAACGAGTTGCATATTGACGAAACACCATGACAAGTTATTTAGTTCGATCTCGTTTATGTACCCAACAAGATTAAATGTTATTAGCATGGCAAGATGGTGAAGCAAATGAAAACTACCTATCTAGGCAAGTTTAAATGAGGCCGGAACAACAAACAACAAGTCCGAAAAAAATCCTCATATGCATATTTTTGGTTTGGTACTGATCTGCCCTAAACACAATTTTAGAGTTGTTAAACATGCAAAGTACTGCCACCATGTTAAACTAGGCATTTTTCCACCCAATTTACATATAAAGTTTGTTAAATTCGGAGTTACGGTTATTAAGTTATGAATTAAAGCATTTTAGCAAGGCATTTAAGCAAATTTAAACAAACATCATTTTAAACATGGATGAAAGTTGCATATTAATAAACTAGATGAAATTCTAAGCAAGTTTCATATATAAATTGTTTACATATGATGCATGATTAATAAGTTATTATATGCATGACAATGAGGGTTTTTCTGCAAAACAGTAAATCCTGGGATAATTGATTAAAACCGTCCAGAGGAAAAAACACTATAGGGCGGAATCTGCTGAACTGGGCCAACAGAGAGGAGGGGCTGCGGGGAGCTCACCCATGGGCCAAGGCCCGGTCGGTGGGAGGCAAGGCTGGCAGGCTTTGGCTGGGCCTTGTAGTCGCGGCAGCCCACGCGGGCGAGCATAGGAGGTTCGCGCGGGTGTCTTGGAGCGGGTCCATGCTGGATGTGGACGAGCGCACGAGGTCAACACGGGGAAGCGGAACTTGGTGCTCGTCGTCGTCCTCGCATGCTCGCACGCAGAAGCAGGGGAACGGCGCGCCAGCCACCAGCACGATGCAGAGGAGGCAGCAGGCGGCGAGGAGGACCGGTCTCGACGGACTGGTGGCGGAGATCGTCGGATTTGAATAAAGACGGCGGCTGGCCTGGCAGACTAGCGCGGTGGAGCTGCTCGGCCTCGAGGCGCTGCTAGATGTGGCTGACGCGTTGCCGGGAAAACAGAGGCCGGCGGGAGAGGTTCAAGGCGGTAGCGTCATGGAAGAAGACCAGCGGGGACTTGAAGCGGGGCTCCGGCAGCTCGGCATGGTTCAGCAAGTCGGGGACGGCCGGCTTCGGCTGCGGGACACCGGTTCCCGGTGACCACGAGGCGAACTGGAGCTTGGGGAGGCATCCATGGCATTCGAGTGACGACGGAGACTGCGCGGGAGCACGAGACGAGGAGGTCCCTGGCGTCGCTCGTGGCGGCGGCCATCCATGGCGGAGGGGCTCCTCCTGTAGGCAAACAGAGAGGGACGGAGTCGGGTGAGAGAAGATGAGAGGGATCGAGAGAAGGGAAGGGGCGAGGCTGGGCACGGCGGCTACCTGCTAGTCCGGTGGTGCTCCGATGAAGATGGAGGCGACGGGGTCAGGTGAAGGCACGCACGGGAGGAGCTCATGCTCCTGGACGAGAGGAGGCTCGGGCGATGGGCAGAGGAGGCTGTGGATTGGGCAGTGGCGAAAATCAACGGAGGTGGTCGGAGAGAATTCGAATTGGATAGGAGATCGAGAGGTGGAGGCTCGGGTGCTGGTTGGAGGGAGATGGATCTGGGAGGATCCCGATGAAGATGCGAGAGACTGGCGGTGGAGGAGGGATTGGATGGATGGGACTGACTAGGCTAGGGTTTGACTATTTATATAGGTAGGGGATTAGGTTAGGGGGTATCTCGTCCCTCCGATTGAAAATGGACGGTCGAGAAAAATAGGTTAGGTAGCCCAAAGATAAAAACGGAGACGTTTTGTAGATGTTCTGGGATGATCCGAATCCAACGGTGACGACTGCCCGGGTCGGGTCCGGGACATTTTTGGACGCGCACGTGAGGGGTTCGATGCACTGTGCAAAGAGGGTTTCGGACCGTGCGGTCGCATCGGACAACTCCGGAAGCAAAGAGGGCAAGGAGGATGGACTAGGTGGGCTGTGGCGAGACTGCGAGGGGGAGAAGAGAGAGAGAGACCCGGCAACATTTTTCGGAGATCGAAAACGTCCGACGATAGACCGACTATATTGTCGCTATAGTTAATCGTTGGGGCGTCAAACAAACTCCGAATGCGATGAAACTTGACAGGCGGTCTATCTACACTATAATAAGACCACACACCAACTTTCATCCCATTCCGAGAACATTTTCCGGCCACTTATAAAATACTATTTCGGACATGCCGCGGGCGCGTGCAAGTGTGTCTGGACTCAGAACGGACAACGGAAGGAACGGGGAGAACTCGGACGGATGCAAGTTTTGAAAACATGATGATGCAATACACATGATGACATGACAGGATGCAACACGCAAGCGAATGACATGCCTACAACAGCGAATAACTGAAAGACACCTGGCACGTCGGTCTCGGGGCGTCACAACCCCGCAACTTAGATACTATGGTGATACGAGTTTTTACACCGTTGGAAGTGAGATCCAATGGCTTGGGAGTAGTCTTTGTAATTATGCGCAATTTCCTAACTCTCCAAAGGTTTTTTTGCAAATAAAGCATTCAGGCCTCGTGTGTGCCGCTGCATCTTTGATCGAACGGCTCCCAGGTGCTCATATTAGGTGCTCCCCGTAGCTTAATTACCCGCTACGGTGATTGGAGTAGTTGTGGGCCGAATGCTACGAAAATATAATCTAAACCAACCGGAATAAATGCCTACACAAATTAATCCAAGGTTGGAGTGCCCCTCGCAATGTAAATAACTCCGGCCTTGCGAGGGATGGAGAGGTAGTAGCTTCAACGCGTGGAAGATATGGTGTGAGAAAGTGAGGTCAATCGAGAGACATATAGATAGAGAGACGAAGTGAGTGTGGTACGACATTCATTGAACAAATATATATGCTCTAGAGAGATATTGTCCGATTGAGCTTTTTGGCAAGGGTGAGGGCTGTAAGATAGAGCTTGAGAGATGATCCAGTCACAGACGTGTAGATATATTTTTTGCATGAGAGGAAGCAAGGTCAACCGATCACATAGGGTCGCCATGCGATTGAAAGAGTGAGACGGGTTGGATAGAGTGACCTAGATAGACGATGTGCGTGAGAGAGTATACAATGTGAATAGGTCGAATTGGGCTCAACATGGTGATATATCGCTTTTGTCCGAGAAAGAGCAAGGTCAATCGAGACATACACACACACACAGAGAGAGAGAGAGAGAGAGAGAGAGAGAGAGATTGAGTGAGCGTGGCCCACCATGAGGTCGAAAGAGTGGTGGTGGCTTGGATGGACTGACCTAGATAGACAATCTGCGTGAGAGAGTATAGAGTATGTCGATCGAGGCCCGAACAGGGAGATATATCATTTGTGTGTGAAAGAAAACGAGGTTAAATGAGACTCAGATAAAGAGAGCGAGATTGAGCGAGTGTGGCCCGCCGTGTGGAAGAAAGAGTGAGACAGTCTCGAGGGAGTGACCTAGATATGCAACGTGCATGTGTGCGCATGCACGAGAGGTTGGGGGCTAGATAGGCAATGCATGTATTTAGCGCGAGAGGGTGAGAGGGAGACGGGGGAGAGAGAGAGAGCTCGGCATGGGGTGCAATGGCAGGTGTGTGAGGTAAATACATTTGGTAACAGTGTGGAAAAAGGGGTTGATGTGTAGTTGAGAGACTAAGAGATTGAAACATGGAGAGAAAGAATGAACATGTGTTGGAAACCGTAGCTTCCTAAGGTGGTTAGGAGAGGAAGATT